>NC_079371.1:28464094-28666594 GCF_021018895.1 Seriola aureovittata | reverse complement strand
TACCCATCCAGTGTTTCAAAAAAGACTATACCCTTTTCTACAGATTCAGCCAGTTCACATACAGTCTGTGAGTAATTTGATGGGAAATGTTTCCATGTTTTTAAAAGCGATTCAGTGCTAGCTACGTTTTCAGTTTCATCCCCCAGAAAACCGGCTGGAAATCCTTCAACAAACATTATGGTTAAATTCTAACATATTAATCAAAAGGAAACCAATATTTTGGAATAATGTATTTGATCATGGTGTCTGGTTTATTAATGATATTGTGTATGGAAATGGGAAACTCATGAGCTATGACCAGTTTATTGAAACATATGGTAAAATGTGTTCTCCTCACTCATATAATCAATTGATTTCTGCTCTAAGAAAACACTGGAAACAAAAGATCAATTGTGGGAATACCAAACTGCTGGTATGCCAGCCCTTTACGAAGAATATAAGGTGGTCAAAAGGGAACAAGATAAATAGAATTGTTTATAAATTTTATTTAACCTCTAGATCCTTAACAATTACTCTATATAGTACTTTGATTGCCCTATTCCATGGGAGCAAGTTTCAATTCAATTTATAAAACAGCAGTTACAGTTTACAAGATTTTTTCAATTAAGAAATATATATATATATATATATATATATATATATATTAATCATTTTTTATCTATTAGGAAAAATTTGAAAAACTTGGGGTATTGTCGATTCAGATAAGTGTCGTTTTTGTTTTATGGAATCTGAGTCAACTGAACATCTGTTTTGTTACTTTCATTTTGTTTCTAACTTTTGGAGGGAAGTTAGCAACCTGCAATGAAGCTGTGCTTCCAAATAGACTTTTTCTCTGTGATATTAGTTGGTATTTCAGAGACAAAGGGTTACATTATTAACCTGATCATTTTATTAGGGAAATGATATATTTTTAAAGCTGCCAATGAGGCACCACTTTAGAATGTTTATGAAACATAATTTTACTTTGGAAGGATATATTGCAAAAAGAAATGATGACCTTAAGAAGTATAGGGAGAGATGGTAAAAGTTTATTGAAGTTGAAGACTGGTGAGAATTAAAAGAAACTCAAGGGTAAAATTCAAGATGTAGGCATGTAATTTATTTATTTATTTTCTTTTCTTCTTCTTTTCTTCTACATAATAATTAAATTTATATGTTTTAGTCTCTTGGACATCTGGCTGTGTGTTTGTGTTTATTTAGATGTACAATTTTGATTTGTCTTGTTTTGCTTTTATGTGATTCTGATTTGATGTTATTTTGTTTTGTTTGTCTCCTTTTTCTGTTGGTTATTTTATGTTTTTGTTATAAAAAACCAAAACCAAAAAAAACCAAACAAGCAGACTGTCGACTCTTACAGGACTTTAGGTTCATCACTCATAATAAATGGTTTGCAAATAAAAAATAAAAAAAAGACCTCCCCTCAACTCTGTTTTTGGCAAGAACTTCAGAGCTCGGTTTAACATGGGAGCTTTGAGAGCTTTGTGCAGCCTTTTCTGCAGTGAGGGGAGATTTCTTCAAAAACCATTAAGGATATCAAAATGAGACCAACACTTGGTGATAGAGGACAAAATTCTCTGTTTTTGTATAGAAATTGTCAATAAAGATTCGAAATTGTGGGATTTAAAAGAGACTGACTGATTATTTCTGGAGAAAATTTTCAAGGATGGCAATTAGAGTATGTGTGATGTCATCCACTGTAGCTTTCAACATTCTGTGCAATACACACCCATTCTAAAATCTGCGATGGTCTAAAAATGAAATGAAACTTAAACTATGATTTTATGAAAACTGTAATATCTTTGAAAATACTGATTTAACCCAAAACAGTCTCAAGTCTCGTCACCTGCTTAAAGTTTCAACCATGTTTCTACATTGAAGTATGACAAAGCAGTTGCCTCCAAAGAGGGATGTGTTGGGTCATTTTCACAACATCTCTATTCATTTTCTGTGGAAAATGTTCACTGTTTATTGTTATTTACATCAAAAACACCATGGTTGCTCGAATCACTTAGAAAAGTCATAGCACACCATTCCCGACCAAGCCGCACGTTTTGATACATAATTTGTCTGGGTTTTCTCAAAGCTGAGGGACGAGTTACAGACAAAAATCTTAAGGAAGAAGAATAAGAAGAAGTTTGACATGCTATAATAACTTTCAGTACAGCAGGCACGTAAAAACTACAGAACAGAAACTTTAAAATTATAATAAAATTATCTTCATTAAATTATAATGAAGAGCTTAATTTTACTAAATTAAATAAAAAGTGTAGCTTGACTTTCCATTTTTCTTCTTTATGGTTAACTCCAACAGTTAACTCCAACAGTTAACCATCAGTCTCAACCAGTTTATAATTAACAATCTCAACACATCTTAACAATTAAACAATTTTAACACCTCCTCCTTTTCTTTTTCTCTCCCTCTTCTATCCACTTTCTCCACTTATTTCTCTGTGTATCTCACTCACTGACTCGAATCACAATGATTGGCTGACTAGCGTCACGTGACCAGTGCTGTAAAGGCTAAAAAAGCTGTGCCAGTTCAAATAGAAACACTCCGTCAAAATGTATAGGTTATAGGATGGCGTCTGGATCTGGATCTGGATCTGGATCCTGGTCCGCCTGTTAGTAACCTCTAACATACATGATCAAATAGGATCTGAGCTGAATAATATTCCTACTGAATCATTATTCGAATATGCTGTTTGAATGTGTTGATGTGAATTAAGGTCCATTTACTAGATGCGCATGTTTCTAATGTGAAAGATCTGCACAGGAAAAGTTTCATCAGCTTCACATTGAGAAAAAAAAAGCTTGAAAGCAGAAGTGTAGTACATTAGAAAATGACCACATACTGCTGTTAAACAGAGAAGCTGTGTGACATGACTCTGCTGTTGATGGACATTATATTGAATGAATCATGACAGGAAAACATGGAGGGTTGAGTTTACATTAGCAGCGGATTAAAGTGGAGGCAGATCAGGAAACTTCTAATAAACTATGATAAGATGGACTTTAAACGCACAAAGCCCTGGTTCTCTCTACAGTCTCCATAAAGAAAAGGTAATTCCACGAATATCACTTTTAGTGGTATTTTCATAACTGTGTTTCATCATATAGTGGGCTGCAGGTGTCTGTCAGCACATGTAACATGAAGCCTACAACACAGTGGATAGGGACGTGCTTTAACAACACAGGTTTCTGTCTTGTCAAGTTAAAAAAGCAGAGTGGAGTCTAAACTGAGACAAAGAGAGCGTTCTTCTGCCCAGATAGAGCTCTGCTTCAGACAGCAGGAACACCACAGAACGCAGGAGAGACGCCGATACAGCGGCACAGAAGTAGAAATAACAGAGGGAACGCTGCGCCTGTGTGCAACTGTGTGATAAAGTGACGAGCTGGGAGGGTAAAGAGATACAGACAGAGAGAGAGAGAGACAGGGACAGACAAGGGAGAGAGATAGACAGAGAGAGAGAGAGAGAGAGAGCAACACTCGCAGTGAATGGAGCAGCGAAGCAGGTTTCAGCTGGTCTAAAATCCAGTCTCCTGCTGTGACTGTGATGTGATAGTTTTAAGAAACAACCTCTGTTCATGCGTTTGATTGAATTATACTGTTCTGAATACCAACAAAGAAGAAACATGTTATTTACTCTCCAAACAGTCTGCACAGTCAGTGTGTGTGTGTGTGTGTGTGTGTGTAAGATGAGTGATTCAATATATATGTCAATTATTAGATTCACATGCAGAGACAGTTATTACTGCATTATTTACACATGTCCGTGTGTGTTTGCATTTACACAAATTATTCGCTGATACACCCAATCATACACACTGTCTATCTGTCTGTGTGTGTGTGTGTGTGTGTGTGTGTGTGTGTGTGTGTGTGTGTTCATGCATGTGTGTGTACATGCGGTAATGCGCTGCTGCTCGGTCGTTTAGCTTGTTGACACTTTGGGGTCAGAGCCATGCAGGGTGAATGGTGTTGGCTGACAGCGTGGAACCTCTTCATTATCCAGCCATAATGTTCTCATCGCCGTTGGCTCCTCAGTTTCCTCCCTCCCCTACCAAGTCCCCACACTGCCACTAGCCCTGTGCACACACTACGCCACTGTCCTCCATCATTCTTCTTCTTCTGCCCTTTCCCCATCCATCCCTCCCCTCCTCACCTGGCTGTTTCCTCCCGTACTGCTATTCATTGCTGTCAGTTCATCCTCCAGCCCTCCTCATGTCTTTTTATTCTGTCTCTCCTTGTGTGCATGTATCCATTTCCCTCTCCCTCCATCTCTCTGACCCCATTCCACTGAAGTTATTACTTCTTCACTGTTTCATGCTTTCCTCTCTCATTATTATTACTTTCATTTGCCAATTTGCTTTGATTTATTGGCTTCACTGTTGTGACTTTTTGACGGAAACTATATTGCCAAAGAAAACCAGCCTTACAAAATCATCACTATTTTATTCATTCAGCTGCTATCAGGATTATTGATTGCAACAGCTGAAATAATAGCTCATAATGGCAAATATTTATGACGTCTTTATCAAGTGGTTTTAAAACAGTGCAGAATAAAAGTAACAAACACTGATGACTTTGCTATTCTTCAAAGTTCACCAACACAGCTATGTCACGTAGGGTCCTGTTTCACTCCCACAGTTGTCATGTGTCAGTATGTCTGAGCCCATGTGTGATTAGAGTCCTCTGTATCAGATTTGATCATGTGGTACATCTCAATTACCAAAGGAGAAATAAGTAAAAGAATAGAAGGAATAGATTTTGTAGATTTGTCTTAATTCAATACTGTATGTTTATGTGTGGGTGCATATAACAATATGGGTCTGTTTTAGTGACACTTTTATTTCATTATCCTTAAACCAGTAAGTAAATGTTACCGGTACCAGGCTGCAGCACCCACAAACAATTATATGTGTCCTGAAATACAGGAAAAGAACAGTGAGACAGGGAGGCATGGCTTGCCTTTGCTCAGCTTTTGTTCACATAAAACAATATACTGTTTGCATTGCTGTTTTTTAAATTATATTTTTTGGGGGGCTTTTTATGCCTTTATTAGATAGTACAGTAGAGAGAGACAGGAAATGGGGAGGCAGAGAGAGGGGGAATGACATGCAGTAAAGGGCCGTCTGATGCAGGATTCGAACCGGAACAACTGCAGTGAGGACTGGGACTGGGGAGGCGCCTGCTCAACCCACTGCGCCACTTGACACCTCTGCATTGCTGTTTTTAACCAGTATTTACTTCTACTGTACATTTAAATGTCTCTCTAGACACATTTTTCCTGTTCATAAGATACATAAAACATGTAAAATGTGAAACATCAAAACAACATTTTGTCTGTGTCCAGTTTTCATACCTCTACCTCTCTATAAAGTAGCACTTGGACTTTAGCATAACAGTAATAGTGCTAAACAAGTGCACAAATGTATATAACTGTTGTCATCACATTTTAAGACACAAGTTAACATTTTATATGTCTTTAAACATGACTATTAATGTTCCCAGAGCCAGACATATATGTACATAAAATAAACGGTTGGGATGAGTGGCCCAAACTAACATTTTACCCCTAGCATGGTGGCTAACAAAGAACACAACAGCACTGCCGCCATTACTGCTACTCTCGGTAGAGAAAAGCGAACTACTAAACTCTTTTAACATTTTACTCTTGGACTTTAACTAAAGTTAACTTTCAGCATTAGCTAACAAACTACAGCAATTTTGGTGAAGTTTTGACATGTTACCAACCTGAAATACAGGAAAAGAACAGTGAGACAAAGAGATATGGCTTACCTTTGCTGAATCCTCCACAGCTATGAGGAGAAACCAGCACAATTGGCTACAGTCTCTGGGGTAAACCATGGTCTCACAGTGCCACCCTGTTATAGCATGTTAATTATCTTGACTTCAGACAAGGTTACCCTCTGGAAAAGAACCCTCTTCAAAAGAAAATATACAGATTACAAATCATGACTCTCAATAAAACAAATACTTGTATCCACACAAATCTGATCAAACATTAGTGGGCATCACATATACCTACAACAGGATTTTGTATTATCATCCCTGTTAAATTGAAAATACAACATTGGAAATTGTGATTGTTATTAGAAATAAATCCATACTTCAACATTTTCGAGCTCCTCCTGGGGGATCCCGCGCCATTCCCAGGTCAGGTGAGCTATGTAATCACTACAATGAGTTCTACGTAGATCTACCCTGGGTCTTCTCCCAGTTGGATGTGCCTGGAGAACCTCCAAAGGAAGGCGCCTAGGAGGCATCCTGATCAGATGCCTGAATTCTTTAACTGGCTCCTTTAAACGTAAAGAGCAGCAACTTTACTCCAAGGTCCAAGATGTCAGAGCACCTCATCCTATCTCTAAGACTGAGTCCAGACACCCTGCAGAGGAAACCTATTTAAGCTGCCTGTACCAGCGATCTCATTCTTTCGGTCACTACCCAGATCTAATGACAATAGGTGAGGGTTGAAATGAAGACTGACTGGTAAATTGAGAGCTTTGCCTTCCAGCTCAACTCCTCTTCACCACAATGGCTGGGTACAAAGTCTGCATTACTTCTGATGCACTGCTCCATTCTAACTTCACTCGTATACAAGTCCTCAAGATACTTAAACCCCTTCACTTGGGGCAACAACTCATCCCAAACTCGGAGGGAGCATTCCACTGTTTCCATTCCACAGAACCATAGCCTCAGAGTTGGAGGTGCTGACTCTTATCCTGGCTGCTTCAAGCTTGGCTGCGAAGCACTGGAGGTCACGTTCTGATGAAGCCAACAGAACCACATCATCTGCGAAAAACAGAGAGGCAATTCTGAGGTTACCAAAGCGGACACACTCCTCACCTCAGCAGCACATTGAGATCCTGTCTATGAAAATCACAAACAGGATCAGAGACCAGGGACAACCTCAGTGAAGTCCAACACTCACCAGGAATGGCTATGCCAAGAATAAGGACACAGCTCTCACTTTGGTTATACAAGGACTGAATGGCTCGTAACAATGTTCCTTTTACAGAGGACACAGTCGTCGCCTTCTCCACAAAACACATGTAGACTGGCTGGTCAAACTCATATGACAACTCAACAACTGTTTGGCTGCTTGGCTTTAAATATACACTGAACAAAGATATAAATGCAACACTTTTGTTTTTAACTCCCATTTTTCATGAGAAAAAAAAGTTCTGTACAAGTTTGTTTTTCTTAAATCTCCTTGGCCAAGATCATACATCCACCTGACGGATTACAATGCATGGTTACTGCACAGGTGTGGTCACAATAATAGACCACTTTAAAATGTGCAGTTGTATCACACACAAACTCAAAGACTGCATGTTTTGAGGGAGGGTGTAGTTGACATGCTGGATGTCCATCAGAGCTGTTGACTGTGAAATGGTCATTTCTCTACCATGAGACGTCTCCAATGTCATTTCCGAGAATTTGGCAGTACATCCAACTGGCCTCACAACCGCAAACCACTTGTAACCATCGCAGCCATCGCCTCATGTTGCAGTAGGACCAGGCCAGATTGCTGTATGTACATTTTTTAAAAATGATTTTGTTTGTTTAACATCTGGAAAATATAATGGTTGCAACAGGTAATTCTGTCTTATTATCTGGCTGCATCCACTCACTAATGTTATGAGTGTAGACTGAAGAGGAGAGCAGGAGATAAAGGAGGAGTTCGGTGTTGACACTGCAGACATGGAGCACTGATGAACATCCATCATGATATTGAAAGTGATGCGGAGGCCGTTCTGTAAGAGTTTGATTTAACGTTCAGACACAGAATGAACTTCAAACAGGCAGGAACACTATTTCATTTTATTGTCTCATGAGCTTCTTGATTGTTTATTGTAGCAGCTTGGTTTGGTCTTGATGCTGTGTATTGTTATTACTGGCTTTAGTAGTTAGTGAGGCAACATGATGATGATGCTAAATGAAGGAATCTGTTGCTTCATGTCGACTTTTATATTCAAGATAGTATATTGTATCCTGTTATTTAGCTGCTGTTGGTTGGTCTTTGAAATGCAGTTTTATTGTGGGGTTGTGTCATAGCTCTAGCACTAAAATACATGAATCAATGTCTTTCTCTCTCTGTCTTTCTCTCTCTCTCTCTATCCGTCTCTCTGTTTTGTCTTGTAGCGGACAGGTGGTTCTTGTGCATACTATGAAATATAGTCCTGCCGGTGCAGGACTATATTTCATAGTATGCACAAGAACCAGGACAGGATCTGGATCTGTGTTTCCAACAGCGTGATCCACTTCCTGCCAATATCCAGAACCTTCACACAGCAGGAGTGGCACAATCAACAACTGGATCCACTCTCTGCAAAGCAGATGTGTCGAACAGTGGTCAAACCAGATACTGACTCATTTTCTGATCCACCATCCTCCCCCCTAAATCACACAGTCCAGTTCCTAATAAATGTCTTTTTTCAAAATTAAAGTTTACATTTTGAAGCCTTTTATTGTGACCAGCCCAGGTCACACCTGTGAAGTAATCATGCTGTGTAATCAGCATCTGGACATACCACACCTGTCAGGTGGATGAATGATCTTGAACAAAGGAGAAACGTTCACTAACAGTGATTTAAGTATAGAGTTGGATTTCTTCCCACACACATCAATCTTTTGGCAATGGAGGATCTTCGTAACTGTCCTGTCATGTGATGTGATTGTGACCATGACAGTGACGTGTAGAATAAACAGCAGAAACTCATTTCTATGGACGACACAGATGTTGTTCTGATAATTCACAGGGAAACAAGACACTGTAAATGATATTAATATGTATTAAAATACACCATTTGACATTATCTTTATGAACAAAAGCAGTGCCACAATTACAAGTTACCATATACCATAACATAAATATAAGTGAACCAAATGTAATAGGGTCCTGTTATGGTGCCAGAGGACTGGGTGCTCTGCTTTGTCCTGTCAGTCCAGCAGTTATTTGTAGAGAGTGATAGGAGGTCACTGAGGACAGCTGTGCTACTATTATCAGTCCTCAAACCCAATCCCCCAGGTGTTGGGGGGACTCTGGGGAGGTTAGCGGGTTCTGAGTGAGTCTCAGGAAGACTGTGGAAAAAACTGAATGTCTCACTTCCACTTTTATTAAACGTCACACCTGTCAGGTATGAACAGTGCAGAGCTTTGTCTTTCTCTGATGAAATAAAGGTTAAACATGTAGCACTGTCAAACTGAGTTAAACCTAACAGAAACCTGACAGACACGTCAAAAGGAGAAGTTTTGAGAAACCCTCACCAGGTTTCACTGGTACAAAAACCATAAAATATTATAATATATTATAATTAATAAAAAATCTTACATTATGTCGAGACTATTAATTCATGCTATGCAGCTAAATCATATATCACACAGTTTTTGGAAAAATCATGTCTAAATATAAAGAAAACAAGCCAAAAAAGAGATCTTTATTTATGTATCCTCTGTATGCAGTTGATTGAGTGATTAATGATCTTTACACATTACCTTGCGCAGTGTTACACTTTTAATCTCTGTGCTTTTATTTTGACTTTACACTTCATTTCCTCTTCCTGTCTGTCCACTGATCTACTGTCTTTGTCAAATAAGAAATGAAAAAAAGAATTTGCAAAAACCAAAATTGGACATTTGGAAATAAAAAAACAGTACACCACAAAAAAAAAACAAACAACAAAACAACCAGAAACCATAAGTGAGATCTTTCAGATTTCTTACACCCCCCACCCTTGAAGTGGCCCTCCTCTGCAGCTTGCACCATGTCTCTCCTCTCACCTTTACCTGTCTGCTCTCCTTTCAGACATTTACCCAGCAGTACTCTCTCCTCTCCTCAGCTCTGAGCTCTATTTTCTCCTGCCTCTCTGCTTCTCATTCCTCTTTTGAATGCCAACTTGCCTCACTCCCTGCTTCTTCTTTCTTCGACCCTCCACTCCTCTCCCAGTCACTCAATACTTTCAATTTACTCTCCTCCTCTCTAATCTGCCACTCCATTCATCCTGTGCTCCCCTTCATTATCTCCCCCTATCGTCCTCCGCCTTCTGTCCTCTTGCTGTCGGCTCGTCTGAAGGATGGATTCAAGGATCCTCTTTCTCCTCTTTCTCCATCTCAATAGCTCATACACTCTATGCTCCCACTGTTGAATGTGTGTGTGGGTTGTGTACTGATATATGACTGTTTTTGTTCACCTCCATGCTTATGTGACCCCTGTTCTGGTGAACTTTTGAGTGTACATTCATATCAGTTTTGTAGGACATTAAATGTAAAAACTGCTAAAGCAAACTGTAATGAAATGTGTCTTATACCTGGACTGGGACACAGTTTTCATGTTTTACATGAATTCTGCAAACTTTGGGGAATGTGTCTGTTCTCTAGCATGAGCAGCATGTTGGCTTTTAGTCAAATTTCTTGACAACTACTGGATGTATTCTCAGTGTGGATGCTCATCATTATAGTTGTTGTTCTTGGTGTGGACAGCCCTTTACCCTGTAAAATATCTCAACATCTACACAATGGATCATGGTTTGCATTTATCTTTTTGAGTGAACCGTCTCAACAGCTTTTGGAATTACAGTGGACTTTGAGTCAGCCAGGCCGCCAATTGGGGATCAGGAGTTTGAGGTGACCAGACCACCGATTTGGAACGAGGAACTGGTGTCAGCTGGGTCGCCGACAGGACACAAGGAGCTTGTGTCGATCGGGCTGCTCACAGAACACAAGGAGCTGGTGTAATATCGAGTGAGACCCCCAACATTGTAACAGGTGAGGCGTCAGCCAGGGTAGACTTTGTAGCAGACAAGATGCCGACCAGGACCCCTAACACAAGAACAGATGAGATGTTGCCCAGGACCAAAAGTGAGACCATAGTAACAGGTGAGGCATCAGCCAGGGTGTTCCAACCAGGAATAGAGTCAGGAGCAGATGAAGCACCCCTGACACTGTAACAGGCGTAACGTAAGCCAGGGAGGTTGACTCAGGAACAGACGAAGTGTTGACCGAGACGCCTGATGCTGGAACAGGTGAGGCGTTGGCCAGGTTGGTGAACTTAGGAACAGGCAAGGCATCAAACAGAATTCTGGGCAGCTGTGCCTCTAGGTATTTGGGCAGCTGAGACTTGAGCAGGTAGCTGGATACCTGGGGCCAAAGCTCTGGCTGGAAGCCGGGGAACCAAAAGCTGGAAGTGCAACAGGAATAATTTCACAAACAAAACATAGAAACGTGCAAAACTAAGAACCAGCAAGAAAATGAAATCCAAACTAAGGTTACACGATATACTGGCAAAGAGTCCAAACCAAGGCCAAAAGTCCAAAAACTCTTGACAGTACTGCTGTCCAGTCTCATGGGTGTTTCCAGTCTATTGTTATGGGTGGATGTGTCAACACATCGGGTCAGATCAGAAAAAAAAACACTTCTGGTCTGGTTCCAGGGAGCATGAACACATGACTTATTTTGTCATTTAATTTGGAGGACTTGAGCCACTGAATGATTGTGGCCTGAATAAGCTCCCATTGTGGTAAAAAAAAGAGACACTGCTTCGACAACAAACAACATTGTTCATGCTACATCAATACTCACTGAATATATCCAGCTGACTTGATTTTTGTGCATGCACAGTTGACACTATCCACCATCAGCCACTCACATCCCACTGTTACTAAATTGTCTCTGCTACACGATCTCCTTAATTATTTCATTCTTCATATAATGAAACACCTTCCTGTGGTCAGTGTGTGTGGTAAACCTGCTACAGCTGAAGAATAGTAAGATCTGATCATCAAACTAGCTCTTTAGTTCCCTGGTGTTTAACAAGTGTAATTGCTATCATTGCTAAAACCATTCATTAATTTAATCAAGATTTCCACTGGTAGTGATTGTCACTGCTGGAGACCAGGACTGACTGTGTGAGTGCTGCACATTTACAGGTTACAGTAACTCATGCTATACAACATGAGCTGCACTGTCTGGTGGTTAGAGGTAGAGTTCCTCAGTGCATATGGAGAGGTTACACATAAAACAACAGGGGCATGAGAAAACATTTCAAAAGAGAGGGAGTTGGAAAATGCAGCAGATACATTCTTGTCACCAGATTATTTACACCTAAAAACATTCCAGCTAACATGTAAGATAAAGTCTCATGTACTGAAAACCCAAAACAAAACACACAAGTTAATGCAAATAGTTAGGTTTTTGGGCCACATGGACAAACAGCATGTGACCATGTATTGTGGCCTGCTTCCAAAGATTGTCCCAAAGTGGTTCAATATAATATTGTGTGCTACTTCTAGTATATGTAATTACTATGGTTTGACTTCAGACTATCCATTCATTGGTGTTCATGTATGAATGAAAATGTAGTCAACTAATTAAAAAGAACATGAAACATTTCAACTTCAGTCAAATAAAAAATAAAGCTGACTGAATGGAAGAAGATATAGTATGTTTTTATTCAGATGCACTTGTTTAGGGGGCACCACCTTCTGTTGAGGGAAAAGTTTAATACTGTGAATCCAATCAGTCTAATACCAGACGATCAATTGATCTCCAATCTCTACTTCACAGAAACACAACAGAATAATGACTTGGTCCAAACAAGGTCTATAAACAGGATAAATGACTGATAATCAAGCAAAGATACAAAGCCAGAAAACAAAAATGTTGGTTTTCCAATTGGACTTGCTGATGTTTTGGAGACTCTCAACTAATCTTGCAATAGTAAAGAGTTGGTCCACTGTCCCTTGGCCAAGACGGAATTCACATTGCTCCTTTTGAATCCAAAGTTCGACACACAGCCAGAGATTTCTTTCCAGCACCCTGATACAGGCTTTCCCCTGGGAAGCTGAGCAGTGTGTTACCCAGATTATTCAAGCCCACCCTCCAGTCTCCTTTATTGAAAATGGGAACCAGTCCACAGGCACTATCCCTAACCTCCATGTGACACTGAAGAAGCGTCAACCAAGACAGCCTCATAATGTCTGGAGCCTTCAGCATGTCAGGGAGAATCTCATCCACTCCTGACGCCTTGCAACAGAGGAGCTTCTCGACTACCTCAGCAACTTCAGAAAACATAAAACAAAGATTCAAAATAAAATGAAAAGCTAATGGCAACCGTATTTCTTACACTATAAAAACCTCAACAACTGTGTGTTGATCAGCTGAGTAAATGAGGCAGTCTGATAAAATGTCTGCAGACTCATTCAGCTAAAGGCAGGAAACACACCGTTCTATCTGTAGTCGATTGTTTATGGTTCACATTCACACACACACACACACACACACACACACACACACACACACACACACACACTTAATATATGCCATATGCACACATTTATGTACTATAGTTTATATTCACTTACACACACACCCACACACACACACACACACACACACACACACACACACACACACACAGGAGTCATACTGTCTCCATCATCTATTTGCAGAATTGTTGTCTATAAATTACAAGAAGCCTTTCATAACAACAACATCTATCTATTGTGTAAACAGACAATTCACCATGAAGCACTGTGTGTATCATAAGATTTATTGGTCCATACATTATACAAAAACCTAAATAAATATTTTAATTACACTGAAAAAAACACAAACACTGTTTATACCATGAGAATATATAAGGAGGAGAGCTTTGTATCAGTATATAGAGAGGAAAGGTTCATGTGGATGTGATTCTGTTGTACTGCTGTTTGTTAAAGATGAAATCTGGTAAGAAAAGTGATCCAACTCAAATATGATCTAAAAGATGTATGTAGATTGATTAGACATGTTTGTTATAGAAGTGATCAATATAACTGTAGTTATGTAATCAATAATCTGATCACGCCAAACAAGTGCCACGATGAATGTGTATAACTGAAGCTTTACCTTTCCGCTGTTTCATGATAAAACTTTTTGTCAGAAGAGCTGAGCCTTTTTTCATCCAGACAAGAATCTTATAATAATCTTCCTCATATATCAGGAAGAAGACACTGACTGCTTTCAGCCAAGTGAGAAATATTACACATTTTGACCCTTAATTGTTAATTACTATTATGTCAAGCAGTACAGTACAGTCCATTGTACCATGTTTTGGCATTTCATGTTTGCAACCTTAAAAATGATTTCTGGTGGTTTATACTTGACTAAATGGTTCCGTGTGTTGGAGGGCACATCATTACTGCCTGGCTTATATATATGTATATAATATAATATATAATATATATATTCAGTAGTAACCTCTGTGCGGCATTTAAATTCTTGCAATTCTGAAACTTTCCGGCATACACCATCTTCTCTTGTTTGCTAATACTTCTCCATCATATACACTCACTAAACAGTAGTCTCATACGTGTAAACAAACTCGGATGCGCAATTAATTAGGCAGCTAGTCTGGTTATCTGGCAAATTGCCCTGGAAGTGGATCCATAAGCATTAGCTACAAAAGCTAATGGGGGGGGGGGTTAAGGGCCTGTGTTTACTTTCAGGAAATTAAATCACTTCCTATTTACTATATTTTATCTGGACCCAAATTGTGTAAATACTGTAGGCAATGCCCTCACCCATTCCACGAGTGAATGAAAAAAGTTGTGTTTGTGACATGTTAACTACTTTTTACTAACAATCACAATATGTACCATTTTATGGATGCGAAAACTAAGTCGAGCAATGGCTGGCTGTACTGAAAATGATAATGATTTAGAGAGGTGATTGGGCTGGGGGCTATGATCTCAGAAACCTCTAAATACCATTTCTTAATCTTGCTATTAGCTGAACATCTCATCTGCCTGCCTCACTCCATCAGTGGCTCCATCCTCAAGTCTCTGCTCCTGTGTGTCACACAGACACTGCAGGTAAGTGGCAGTAGCTAACTAACTAGCTTGCTTAACACACTTTACTTACCTTCAGAGTTTCTGAATTAGATTGTGTCAAATGTCTATGGATGACTGCTAATCTTGTTTCTAATTTTAGCCTTAAGTTACAGTTTAGCTAACTAATGTTAGGTACTTTTTAACTTTAGCTTTAAGTAACAGTTTAGCTAACTAATATTAGCTAGTTTCCAACTTAAGCCTTAACTTACAGTTTACCTAACTAATGTGAGCTAGTTTCTAACTTTAGCCTTAAGTTACAGTTTAGCTAACTAATGTTAGCTAGTTTCCAACTTGAGCCTTAGGAATTTCTTTTCTTTCTCTGGAATATCTTCCAAGTAGTGGATGACCCACTCTACCTCTTGAGCCACAGCGACCCTAAGAGCGTGTGATCTTGCTGAAACAATGGACAGTGAACGGTTGTCAAATTAACCTACCTTAAGGAAATTGTAAGTTGATCAGGTTTGGAAACATTGGAAAAGGCAGTGTGTTTTAATACTGTCTGACAGGAGTAAAATCAATATTTTTCATTTGTTTTTGGTAGAAAAAAACAAGCATGTTTCTGTGTATTTCAGATTGACAAAATTGATTGTACATGTGAATATAAGCCATTATTTTTTAACTTATTATTTCTTTTCATCTGTACCACAGTGGTGACCAACAGACCAAGACAGACAATAAATCCATCAAGCAGTGATGTGATATAAACAGCAGGAGCAGCTTCAGTGTCAGAATCTCAGTGTGTGTATCGGCCGTGGAGGCTGATATCGGTGGAGCTCTGCATTGTGAACTGTGAGAGTGGGATGGGAGTGTACTTGTGTGTCCATGCATGCGTGAGTGGACTGTCAGTAGTCACAGCAGTGCCAGTACTTCATATTCATGTCTCTCTCTCCCTCTGTGTCTTCATCTCTCTTTCTTTCTCCCTGCGTCTCTCTCACCTGTTCATTTGTCGCTGCTTGACAGTTCTCATTATTGCCTTGGCACTAGCTCAGCATGTCCTGCCAAAGCAAGACACTGAAATGGAATTTGAGAAAGAGGGAGTGTGTGGGAGATTGTAAATGAAGAAAGGGAGGAAGCCGCTGACAGAGAAAGAGGGGGGGTAGGAATCAGGAAAAAAGGGAATCAAATGAGAGAAAAGGAAAAAAGACAAAGAAACAGGGAGCAGTGTTAGAGAGCCGGTGATGCTGCAGCATAATTAAAAGTACTTAACTCTCAGCAGAATGACAATGAAGCAGCACAAACAACACTGACAAAGGTATTAACATGGACACGTATACCTCTACACAGACAAACACCCACACTGACAACACAGACACCAAGCCAACACTGCTGAACATCAACAGAGCCTCACTGTACACACCGCAGCCCCATTCCAACAATAACACAACAACAGCACAGGGCTTTATGCTAACTGAAGGTGACTACTCTGAAATTGTAAAACTCTGAGGTTACCACCACTCACTCCATTTAGTTACTGTATGTACTCACTGATGTTCTCACCTGGGATTTTCTCTTCATTATTTTCTCTTCTTGTAGTTGAAGATTCTCTCAGCAGCTTCACCTCTATATTAATTACACCCCAGATTATACATTTAATTTGTTTCTTCTATGTGTGGTGTTGGAAGAACTTTTTGTGTAGTCCATGTTTAATTATTCACACACAACCAATGTAACTGTAAATACATTTGCTGTTGGTTACATAAAGCTGACAACATATTAACTCACTGTAATAATTGTGTTATACTACAAGTCTAATATTGTCTCCGGAGTCCTAAAGTAAAAAAGGAGATTCTAGAAATGGTTATTTATTAAAGATAATGCAGTGACAGCCTGTGCATTTGTAGTAAAATGTGTCACATTCACTGAGACTGAGATTACTGGTGGTTATAAAGGGTAATGTATTAGCCCTTTGAGACCGGATGAGACGTACGTGTATATATGATTACATTATTAAGACATGTGACTGACAAAATGTTGTGATGCACTGAAATTGGTGTCAGGAAGGTGAAATCTGTCATGGGAAATGTATTTCATTAGTTTTTGACATCTCCCTTGTACAGACTGATGTCAATTTTGTTTTTTGTGTTTTTTTTTTTTAGCAATGAAAATTAGCTGACTGACACAGATCTTACACCATCAACCACACAAGACTGATGGAAAAATATGATTTCTCAGAAACAACGTTGAAATAATTAAAGCTGATGGTCATGACATGAACCGGTAGCATTGTTGCACTCACCAACATTTTAATCCTTTAACCCTCCTAACAACATCCACACACAAGACTGTGAGTGCTCATACAAAAGTGGAGAGCAGAATGTGATTCTAATTAAAAATGAAAATGTCATGTCTGACGTACAGCTGTGTGTGTGTGTGTGTGTGTGTGTGTGAGAGTGTGTATGTGTACATACTGAGTAACACTGATAGAAGCAGAGGTTGTCAAATTCTGAAAGCTGTCAGTTCTTTCCTCAGTGAGAACACACTCTACACTGTACACACACACACAGAGACTGTATGCATGAGCACTATGAATTAACAGGGAGCTTAACTGTATTCTCAGCTCCCACTTTACACACACACACACACACATACACACACACACATTTAAAGATGCTGTATTGATTATGATGAGTCTGTCATCCTTTCAGGTTATTAAATTATTGATTAGAGACAAAGACTTTTAATGCAATCAAAATGTGTGCATGTATGAATCTAAGTTTCTGGTGTGTGTTCGTGCATAGAGAGCATTGTTAAGCTACCTCCTCCATCTCTGTTTACACTGTTCTTACTCCCTCATCTCTGTCTTGAATGATGATGCACGCGCACGCACGCACGCTACTCATTGCTGATCAGAACACCACAACAGTAGATTCAGTCCTTCATCAGTCATGTCTCTATGACTTCAGAGGACACAACTCTACAAGTCCTGCAGCATGTGATGTAAGTAAGAACATTGCCCTGGTTCCCTTCTGAGAAACTGAGAAGGAGGCCTACATCAGTGCATTGGAAAAGGTTGCTGCTGCCTTGCACTGACAACCAAGGAAGTCTGGACTGGCCTCTACTGCTGCAGCGCAAGTTGGTTGGTAAGGCACAAGAGGCCTGTGCAGCCCTCTTAGCTGATGGTCTGAAGTATGAAAAAGTTAGTGATATACTTAGGGCTAATGAGCAGGTATCTGAAGTGTATGGACAGTGTTTCCATAGCATGAGGAAGTCATAAGCAAAGCTACTAACTTTAAATCACTGTGAATTAATGTTGTTGGAAGAATTTAAGAACTGTGTTCGAGAGCGGACCATAGTGCACTTGAATAAACAAAAAGTAACCACCTTATAGCAAGATTCTGTGCTGGTGGAGGAGTTTGACTTAATGCACAAAAGCATCTTTGTGGGTAAGTGTGAAACATCTACTCATGAGAATAATGTCAAAGATACTAACTCACAGTCCCAGTGACCCAAAGGGACCCTTCAAGTCCAAAGTTGGACAGACAATGTTTCTATTGCGACATAAATGATCATGTCATTGCTGATTGTCTGGTTGTTAAGCTTAGTCAGCAGCCACCACAGACAAACTAAATCAAGGGTGTTAGTTTAATAAAAGTGGTGAGATCTTCTGACGCTTAGGAAATACTTGCTGTTCCTGATGAATGTTTCAAGCCATTGATTTTTGATGGATTTGTGAAGATACTAAGAGACAAGGTTGGTTCACAGTCTTTCATCCTCTCTGACCTTGTAGACAAGTTCCGTAGAACCTGTAGAGTTTGCCAACTTGCTGGTAAACCTAACCAAGTGGTGCAAGCTGTTCCCCTCACCTGTGGTTGGAGAACTTTTTGAGAAACTTTTTGAGATTGTTTGGGCCCTTTACTAAAATCTATGTCTGGTAACCACCTCCTGGTCACCCTTATGTGCTGTACCACAACTTATTCTTTACACCTTTTGGTCTCCCCAAAGTGATCCAAACTGATCATGGCACAAACTCTTAGTTCAAAGTCTTTAAACACACCTTACAGTCTCTGGGTGTTGAGCAAGTTGTCGCCATACCATATCATCCTCAGTCATAAGGTGCCCTCGAGAGGTGGCATCAGACCCTCAAAGCAATGATGTGCAAGTATTGCCTTGAAACACAGAAAGACTGGGGCCAACATGCCTGCCAGTGTCCTCTACCAAAAAGGGAGCTAATGAACCCAGTGATATCTCTTGGAGCTCCCTGGTTGTTGATGCCTAAGTCAGGTGTTTTTCCTGGGATTTGTGAATGCAGTCAACTGTGCCAGGCTCATTTCCTTTCCTGCACACAGAGTAATGCACCTATGCCATCCGCATGCATAGGTGCATTACTAAATTGGACTTGTTGAAAAAATACTGGAAGGTTCCTCTTACTTCTAGAGCTCCTGATATATCTGCCTTTGTAATACAGTACTTGATCACTTCCTTCAGTATAATTTGATGGCATCTGGGATGTGTAATGCACCTACCTAACTGTAATGTCTAACTGTAATGTCTGCTTGGATAGTGTTGTGTGTAATCCTCCTGCTGGTGTGATCACATAACCATTCTGACAACTGTGTTTACCCGTTTAGCTCAAGATAGACTTTAAGTCCAAATTCCTCTCTGCTTTCCTTTCAGAGGATTATGAGGATGAGCTGGCTGAAAGAGTGCGGACTTGAGTGTAAGGTGTGAATGAGAGACTTTGCTTATATGTACCATTCTCTGTGCTGCCACTGGAAACCTGACATCACGTATCCAATCCCTACCATCCAGGAAATCCTTGAGTCCCTTGTTGGAGCCACAGTATTTTCAGCTCTTGATCGCAACAGTGGATGTTGGTAGTTGGAGGTGGATCTGGATTCCCGAGCCAAGACTGCAATTATCTGTGCATACAGCCTTTACCAATTCAAGGTATTCATGCCCTTTGGCATGACAAATACTCTTGCCACCTTTCAAAGACTCATCAACATGGTCTTAGAAGAACTCAAGGGTTGCACTCGCTTTGTGTACTTGGATGATATAATCATGTATTCTGACTCCTGGCATTCAAAGATGTCCAAGCCATCATGGACAAGATCACGCAGGCAGGTCTCACAGTATACATGAAAAAAAGCAAATTTTTCCATACAGACCCTGATATTCAAGGGACATGTTGTATCTTCAGACAGGGTTCAGATGGACCCAGAGAAAACATGGGCTGTCCGAGACTTCCCAGTGCCCACCAACAGAAAGGCTTGTCTGTTGGTGGGCACGGTTTTTGCTGAATTTCTCACAAATTGCAGAGGCTGTTAATGTCATGTCCTATCCTGGGACATCCTAAATATAATCATCCGTTCCTGGTTTACATGGATGTGAAGTAGGCCATGGTGCTGTCCTGGTCAATGTACCGAAATAGGTACTGAAGAGACCCTGGTGTATGGCAGTTGCAGTCTCAATCCAGCTGAAAAAAACTCTGCTACAAAGCTTGAATGTTGGCTGATGTTTGGGCTGTGGAAAAGTGGAGAGTTAACTTAACTAAGGGACACCTTTTCACAGTTGAAATGGACCACTCTTCTTTCCTGTGGGTATTCAAGACCCACAAGCTGAGCACCAGACTGACTAGGCAAGCCCTCAGGCTCCAGGAATTCCCTTCACTATGAAGTATAGAAAAGGCAGATATAACACCGTTCCAGATGCCCTGTCTAGAACTGCAAAGTGACTGTACTGACCCGAAATGTTGTGCCACCATTGTGTCTGCTGTGCCTGATGCCTCAAAGGACCTATCCATCGAGGCAGTGTGCAATCCCCAGCAGAAAGATCCTCAATGTCAGACCCTCTCCCAAAACATTGTAGAAAAGGGGGGAATACAAGTTAACAACAGTACCATCTAGACCATCTTGGGGGATTTGATCTACCAGTGTCACAATCCGCCTCTGCTCCTACCTGATCTCTCTGGTGTTTTTCCACTGACCCCGCCTCCGTCTCACTCTCCACTCTGCCACACCTCCTCATCAGCCTCACTGTCCCCGCGCTCGTGTCCTCACTCACCTGGGAAGTGGAGGAACAGGTCAAGTCAGCTTTGGTGGACCAACCTAGGCCCAGTTACTGACCTCCAGACCATCTGTTCGTCATTCCTGATCTCCGGTCAGATGTCCTCCAGTGGGCTCATGGTTTCCGTCTTGTCTGTCAACCGGGCATTCAATGCACTAAGGACGCCCTTCAATGACGGTTCTGGTGGCCCACCCTGGATGAGGACACAAGAAGGTTCGTCAACGCCTGCCCCATCTGTAATCAGCACAAACCCTCTCATCAAGCCCCAGCTGGCCTCCTGCTTCCCTTACCTGTCCCTCGTCGCCCGTGGTCTCACATTTCCATAGACTTCGTCACTGGGTTGGCTCTATCACCATTCTCACCGTGGTTGATCGATTCAGCAAGATGGCTCACTTCATTCCCCTGCCCAAGCTGCCATCAGCCAAAGAGACCATTGAACTTATGCTGCAACACATCTTCCATCTCCATGGTCTGCCGGTGGATTTGGTGTCCAGCCGAGGTCTCCAGTTTTCTTCTATTTTCTGGAGAGAATTCTGCTCGCTTATTGGGGCCACCACCAGCCTGTCCTCTGGTTTCCACCCTCAGTCCAATGGTCAGACATAACGCAAGAACCAAGAGATGGAGACGGCTATCCGCTGCATGGTCTTGCAGCACCCCTCTTCCTGGGCCGAGCAACTCCCCGACCAGCTCTGCCACCAGGCTGTCTCCCTTCCAGTGTGCCTACGGTTTCCAACCTCCTTTGTTTACGGCCCTGGAAAAAGAAGCTTCCTGCCCCTCTGTCCAGGCCTTCATCCTTCATTGCCGCCGGACATGGATCTGCTCTGCTGCCCACAGCTCCACCACAGCCAACCGTCATCAATGTCAGGGGCCCCTATACCAAGTTTGCCAGAAACTGTGGCTCTCAAGCCGTGACTGAGAGTCCCTTGGTCCTGGCTGCCCCTGCTCCTCTTCCACCTCGTATCATCAAGGGAGGTCCCACCTTTACGGTGTGCCGGCTCCTCCGTCCCCGTTGTCATGCTGAAGAGATGGATTGGTCTGGTTCCAAGGAGTTTTCGCCTCACTTTCCTGGGCTCCCCTCCTCCCACCTGGTTCTGGATGGATCGCCATCTCTGGGGGGGGGGGCGAATCGGGTCTTTCCTTTAGCCTTCGGCATTTCAAGGTTTTTCAAAAAAACAAAAAAAAATCAAAAACGTCTCGATCCGTCGGTCTCTTGTCTGCTCTCTGTTTTCCTCACTTTCTCTCTGTTCATCCCTATGTCGCTAGGCAGGAAAATAACATTGGCTAAAATAATGGCTAACCCCGGTTTTGCTGTCTTTCTGGTCTTGCTGGTAAATCTGAATTAATCATTCTTTTGTGCTCATCGTTACTGAAAAATGAACTGGATATTTGAATTGTGGAGAACTTATCAGAGCTATAGCATTTCAATAATGACAAAGGTTTAATATGTGTTTATTGCCACATTAATTTGCATTATCACTCTGGGCCCTTCCATGGGCTGGTGGGCTGTAAAAGGTTAAGCAGCCTTGGTTCCATTCACTCATTGCCAGATTGTTTTCCGTATTCATGCAAGACTTTCCTGCTTTCATCTCTGGACTGACTTCCTGGTATCGACTCTGCTTGTCTCGACCATCCTGCCTCATCTCTGCCCCAATAAATGCCTCAGCCTACTGTAACCAACCATAAACTCTGCCTATGCCCTTCCTGGTTCCTGTCTGCCTGTCCCTGTGGCTGTTTGGCGTTCCCCAGCTCCGACGTTGCCACATGAGTTTCCCAACGGTTTTGCCTATGGGATTCTCACCGTCAGAGACTCCTGCCTCGTCAAGCTGCCTTTCTTCGTGGGTTTGTCTTGTGAGTACTTCCCTGCTGGTTTCATGATCCTTCGTTTGGCTCTGATTACCAGCCTGTCTGTTCCTTCCTGGTTTGTCCGCCCCGCTGACTCATCACTTGGTTCTGAAAGAAAACTACAGCAAATGGTGGTACTTGCCCCTGGAAAATGCTGGGGATGGATTTGATGGGTCCTTTCTCCAGGAGTTCCAGCAGAAATCAGAGTCAACTAGTCTAAATCAGTGTTCACTTTGTCCAGCTTGGGTTCAGCAGGGGGCAGCCTCTTAAGAAGTAAAATTATAAGGTCAACAGGAGGTAGCCTCTCTAGACAAAAGATACACAGTATACAGTTAAGGAAAGATGAGGACATATCTACAAAAAATATATCAAAACATACCACAACTTATTCAGATAAGTGTGTGTATATAAGTGAATAAGTGTATCTCTATTTGGTTACATGTCCCTTGGCCATTTTCACTTCAATTAGGCGCTTTTGGTAGCGATCCACAAGCTTCTGGCAAGCTTCTCATTGAATCTTTGACCACTCCTCTTGACAGAATTGGTGCAGTTCAGTTAAATTTGATGGCTTTCTGACATGGACTTGTTTCTTCAGCATTGTCCACATGTTCTCAATGGGATTTAAGTCAGGACTTTGGGAAGGCCATTCTAAACCCCTAATTCTAGCCTGATTTAGCCATTCCATTACCACTTTTGATGTGTGTTTGGGGTCATTGTCCTGTTGGAACACCCAACTACACCCAAGACCCAACCTTCGGGCTGATGATTTTAGGTTATCTTGAAGAATTTGAAGGTAATCCTCCTTCTTCATTATCCCATTTACTCTCTGTAAAGCACCAGTTCCATTGGCAGCAAAACAGCCCCACAGCATAATACTACCACCACCGTGCTTGACGGTAGGCATGGTGTTCTTGGGGTTAAAGGCCTCACCTTTTCTCCTCCAAATATATTGCTGGGCAATGTGGCCAAACAGCTCGATTTTTGCTTCGTCTGAGCACAGAACTTCCCTCCTGAAGGTCTTATCTTTGTCCATGTGATCAGCCGCAAACTTCAGTCGAGCCTTAAGGTGCCGCTTTTGGAGCAAGGGCTTCCTTCTTGCACGGCAGCCTCTCAGTCCATGGAGATGCAAAACACGCTTGACTGTGGACACTGACACCTGTGTTCCAGCAGCTTCTAATTCTTGGCAGATCTGCTTTTTGATGGTTCTCAGTTGACTCTTCACCCTCCTGACAAATTTTCTCTCAGCAGCAGGTGATAGCTTGCGTTTTCTTCCTCATCGTGGCAGTGACAAAACAGTGCCATGCACTTTATACTTACAAACAATTGTTTGCACTGTTGCTCTTGGGACCTGCAGCTGCTTTGAAATGGCTCCAAGTGACTTTCCTGACTTGTTCAAGTCAATGATTCGCTTTTTCAGATCCATGCTGAGCTCCTTTGACTTTCCCATTGTAGCTTTTGTGGGCGTTTGTATCCAATGAGCCCTATTTATATGGCCTCAGAGAAGTCACAAGCTGTAGTCACTCATAATCACTCACAAGAAGTTAAGAGGCCATGCTATGAAGCTCATTTCATTGACACAACTTTCTAAGTCACCAAAATTGCTAATTCATGTTGCTGTATGTATATTTTTGACCCAGCAGATTTTGTCACTTTTTCTGTTAACCCATAATAAAGTCATAAAAGAACCAAACTTCATGAATGTTTTTTGTGACAAAGAAGTATCTGTTCCAATCACTCTATCAGAGAAAAATCAGAGTTGTAGAAATAACTGGAAACTCAAGAGAGCCATGACATTATGTTCTTTACAAGTGTATGTAAACTTTTGACCACAACTGTATGTTGTCCTGAGACAACTGTGGAGACGTCCCAGTATATGTTGTGAGACCTGAGACTGGAGAAGGTCCACAAAGAACCCTTCATCGTGACCTCTTGCTTCCATGTGGTTACCTACCTGTGACTCCAGTCGAAAGTGAAACTGACACGTCAAAGATGCCTAGACAGCCAAGAACCCAACGGAGCCCAGAGATGAAAAACTCAGATAAGGTGGATGGGTCTGAATCCCAAGATGACCCTGAGGAATATGACCATGACAGTCATATTTACCTGAGAGCTGAAATCCTAGGTTTCAGTTAACCCCGTGAAAAGATGGAAACTGTCCCTGAAAAGACTAAACCCTCTGAAACCTTGACTGCTGTTGAGCAATGTCCTTCAGATGTAGCCACAGCTTTTCCTGAAGATGCTCCAGTAGAGACGGTTGATTTGTACTTTGGAATCTGGGGAGAGAAACTTACCTGATCCTGGAGAAGGAAACCTACTTGAACTCAGAAAGACCAACTTATCTAATCCTAAAATGGACAGGAAGCTGAACCCCAACCCGAAGAGGAACTGAACAAACCCTAACCTTCTCAAACCACCCTGGAAAAGAGTGAGAATACTAATAATAGTCAGTTTCAGCTCTAGTTGGGCTCTGTTTGCAAGTTCTTGGTTACTGGTAATACACTAAGCTCTTCCATCTCAGTCTGTAGAGCTTCTCTGTCTTTTTTAGCTTCCTCTATGAGCAGCAGCAAGTCAAAGGAGCACATGATGAGAATACCTTCCCATTTGTTCCTGAATTCTATTTTGTTTTAACCCCCATATGCAGGAAATTTTCTCAGTCTCAAGTTTGAGAGTGTGACTCTATGAAGATTGAGTTTGGTGTCTTTTATTATTAAAGGGGACATATTATGAAAAATGCACTTTACCATGGATTTCTATCAGTAATATGTGTCCCCGGCCTGTCTGTGGCTAACGTTTTGCCTCGTCCACACAGCCGGGTATAGCCGGATACAGATTGTATGCAATTCTTCCGCTTGGTATCGCTGTGTGACATTGATTAGAGCCACCCTGTTAACTTTATCACACTTGAAAGGCATTTTAGCTGTCTGTAAAGTCAAGCCGATAAAATTCAGACTAAACAGGCCTTGCAGTGTCTGGGCTTGTTTGTTAGTGCTGTGAAAGTTATTATTGAGAGTCATGCTTTATGGTTGCCGTTTTAACGTTTATATCATGTTTACAGATACAGTGCCTGTAGGGAATATCTAGATGAGTGCAGAGTTACAGGGAATATGTGAAAGGGTATAGTCTACAATACATTTTTTGCTGCACAGATAGTGAGCTATTTGCAGCATTTACAAGCTTTTGACAATCCAATTTACAAATAATTGAGTGCATTTGTTGTTATTATTTTTGCACTGCTTGCAGCTGTTGCATGCCAGACTGACCCAATGGAGATGCGTACTGTAGGCACACAGTTATCCTTGAAAACTCTTCAGCCTCACATCAGAAGTACAGGTCTGTAGCCATCTGAAGTGCATCTACTTTTGATAAACCTAACAGTCATTTATCTTGGAATGCTGTGCAGGTATATGAAGCTGTGGTTACTTAGAACTTGTGAGAGTGTGTTGGCTAAGGTTTCTGTCAATATTAACATCTTTGATTTTCTCTTTATTGTACCTCCAGAATCTACCTGGCTGCCATGTACTAAAATGAAAATGCTGACCGACCACAAACCTAAAGAAAAGAAGGTGAACCACTCTTCAAGGTCCACTTTCCGAAGGCCATGAAGGGAGAATGCAGAGCTACACCAGTTAAGACTGAGCCGACATTTTATAAGTGTTATATTATTTTATTTTTCAACCAAAAAATGTGTTGTACACATTGTATTAAGTATTGCATGTATAATGTTATGACAGTTCCATCAACAATAAAATATAGTAAAGAAAATGTCAGGAGGTAGTTAGAAACAGACTTTCAGTCATTGTTTTGTAAAAAGGCCATCCCCATCTCAGAGGACCTCACTGCACAGTTCGAGCGGCCTGAGAAGGAGGAGGTCATATCCAGCTCTGTGTCCCGGTTCTATCATGGGGCAGTCTAAAACCCACGTACTGGCCTGTGGTGTCAGGAAACTTGGCATGGATGTGTAGGACCACGCAGACTGGAATGACGACCCAGATTCTGCGACCAAGGAAGCCCCAGCACCAGCACACAAAGATCCTATAGGCTAGATACCTGTACCAACTAAAACAACTGGACAGAGCATTTAGTCTTGCAAACATATATCTATGTTGTGTCTTACAATTTTAAGTTCTTAAAGTCAAGGAAGATCTTCTGGATATTTGTCTTTGGAGAGTCTGAAGAAGCCATTTGCTCTAGTAGGGAGGTACTGCTGATGATCTGCTGGGTTTCTTCTTGAGTATAAGGAAAAACTGGTAGACGTCATGGTGAGAAAAGCTGTAAAAATTGTTCCAAAAACCCAGCAAGGTAACTGCTCCTCCTTCAAAGCACCACCCTAATGCTGCGTATACAATGAAAAACCATGGAACTGGAAAGCTTCTTGAAACATGTATTGATGCAAAAATACGGTGCTCTTTGGTGGATGGGAATGAACAGATCTAGAAAACTCTTGAGAAAAACCAAGGCATTCATCTTTAGAAAAAGGTTTAAAATACCTTTTAATGAGCTGGTAAGTTCTGAGTAGAACATGATTTAAAAACATTTACTTGCGTGTCACGGCAAAACTTTTTGCGGCGCACAGTTATTTATCAATATAAGAATGCACCAACTGTGGATTCTCTTTTCTTTGGTGAGGCGGTAAGTTTTCTGTTTCCTGTTACAAAATGTCTAAATTGCTACCGTACAACTGCATTTTCAGTTAACTGAATTATTGTCATACATTAAGCAAACTGTTTGTTTTTTAGGTGGTGTCATGTCCACTGATGTTCGAGTGTTTTGTTCTGTCTCCAAATGTGTTGTAGGTTTGCAACACCACCCTCTTTCCCTCATTGGGTGCCTGGAACACTTCAAGCTTGTGCCTTATTGCTGTCAGCTGATCTTTACTTTCTCATCAGTTCATTTGTAGACTTGTATATCAGTGTCCCTGTCATGGTCTGCCCAGAGAAAACTCTTTTGGATTTATGGGCATGGTTTGGACTTTTGGGTTTATTTTGAAATCACTTCCCTTGTCTCTTGGTTGTTTTACTTCCCACTTGTGTTCAAACATCCTCGTATATTTAATTCTGTGTCTTCCCCTTGCCTTTTTCAGTTTGTCTGTTTTACCACTATATTCGGTCAACCAAAATGTCTTCACAAAGGGTGGAGCTTAGCGAATATTATGTGCCAATGTAATATGTAGATGTATTACATTTCCATGTATGACATGTATGTACATATAAAATTAAGGATATGTAAAAATTATATATGAAACATATGTACATAGACATGTTACATAAATATATACATATTGCAAAGCCTGTATGTCCATTCTTCAATCCATTATCCATTTTGCGTATCTTGGTAGGGTGGGAGGGGTTGTCCCAGCTGACACTGGGGGAGGGCGGGGTAAACCCTGGCCAGGTTGCCAGTCTATCGCAGGGCTTACATATAGAGAAAAACAACCACTTGCACACACATTCACACCTATGGGCACTTAAGAGTCGCCAATTAACCTATTGTGCATGTCTTTGGACTGTGGGAGGAAGCCGGAGAACCCAAAGAGAACCCACGCAGGCACAGGGAGAACATGCAAACTACACACAGAAAGGCCCCAGGCCCGAGGTTTGTACACATTAACCATTTGTCCAATCATAAATCTTGGTACGTCTTCATAGCATGATTGGGAATAGATTTAATAAAGCATTTTCAGCCCAACCTATAGGGTGCACCACGGAACACAGTGGGCAGAATTTCACCATAATTGGTGAACATGCTCTTTGGGCTAGTATGAACCAAAAATCTGAAATGTTACATTGATTGGTGCAAGTGCGTGTGCCCAATTATTGAAAGGCTGCATTCATTGTAATGATTTATGATGATATAAAATTGAAATTGTAAGGTTATAAAATCCCAGAGTTATGCTTTAACCTTAACATAACATGTCTAATGATTTAAGGGGATTTTTTTTTTGTCCTCATAAGGAAGACAAGTCCCTCATAATGTGCCTGTGTAAACAGATAAAGGTCCCCATAACATGAGTAAGACCTGGACCACACACACTCAGTACTCAAATTGTTTGAAAATGTGACACGACTGAACACCAGGGGAGCTGATCATTAACCCTTTCTCTGTTATTTTGTGCTCTGACAGTGTTCTTCTCTTTCATTTTTTTCCCTTGTTCATGAGTGTGTGTGTGTGCTTTCCCTGCACACACACACACACACACACACAGAGGGAGAAAGACTTATTGTCTCTTTGTATTATGTCTTGCTGAGCCTCTCGTCTTGTCTGTTGTCCTGCTGGTTTCCGTATTGGTCAGGTCTCTCGCTAGCACATCAAAACAACTCTGAGATGTCAGTTCACGATCCAGGTAGAAAAAATAAATCACATCTCAGACCAGTGGACAGACTGTAGGAATATAAATGAGAAGGGAACTTTAATCCCAGGGGAAACAGAGAGAATGAATGGTCATGGCAAAGCTGTAGGATTTCTTAATTAAGAAAAACAGAAGGTTTATATGGTAAGAGGATGATCATTTATTCACAGCAGACCTTCATAATATTTACAATAATTTTCCTCAGGCATCCGACCAAGTTAGTTCAGGTGTGGAGGAGAAGGGGCCTCTAGCTATTCTTAGATCAGGCACGACGGCTACATGCTGCTTAATTTGCTAGCTGGGTGGACTCACTTTCCTCTGAGGGCCTGAAAACTAAATCAAACGTACAATGAAGAACTTCAAATACTGCATTTCACTGCATTGGTAATTCTTCATAGTTGCAGTACACTTTAATTACATTCTATATTTGTATCCTGTCGAAGTTGGGCTTCAGCCTGCAGCACAAATTAGTTACATGACGAAAAGCATATAAGTATGCAACATGTTCACTTCAAAGGGCCATGCTGTGTTGTCAAATATGCCGCTTATATAGTAATATAAACTTGTTTGTTTCCTTATAAATTCCCATTTTGAATTAACGTTGACTTTCACTGTGTCAAGGTTTGTGGTAAGTAGGACCCAAAATGCAGCCAACACTTGGGAGACGGTGCAAAAGGTTTATTTAACTGAAAAAGCTTACACAACACTGGTGAAGCACAGGGAAACACAGGGGAAGAACAGGGAACTCAGGAACTTAAACAAAATACAGGAACAGGCAACATGAACAGACCAAGGGTAAAGCAGACATGAACAGACTGAGGACAACCAGACGTGAACAGCTCTGCGACCAACCAGACATGAACAGGCGACGTGAACCGATGAGGACAAACCCAGTAATCAACCGACACAGACAAAGGGGAACACAAAGACTATATAGACAAAGGAGGCACGGATGATTGAACACAGGTGAAACACATTAGGGCGGGGCAGACAATCACCACACAGAAAACAGGACCAAGACAGGAAGCAAAACACTGAGACACACAAGGAAACAAATTACAAAATAAAACAGGAAGTGCACGGGGAAACAGAGCACAAGACAGGGAAGACTAAACTAGACACTAGAAATACCCAAACCAGAAATACTCAAACCAAAAATACTCAAAACCCAGAACAGAAACCCAAGACACAGAAAACTAAATCATCAAGAAAGTCCCAAAAAAGTCCAAAAAACCAAAACCCTGGAGCCTCCAGGCTGAGACCATGACACACTGCAGATTCAAACCATTCTATTAACACAGTTTAGCTGAGCCTCATCAACATTAAACTCAAACCAGGCTTGAACAAGCTGTATTAAGCACACACAAGGACTGTAAAAGCAGCCCAGAACAGTCGATTGTAGAAAACAAGATCATGTCACAGAAAGAAGAGAAAACATTCTGCTTTAGGGTTACCACCCGTGTAATACAGGATCGTCCTGTAGGCTATTTGAAAATAATTTGTTCATTATTTTTGTATATGAAAAGATGATTTCTCGTGACCGAAAGATGAAAAAGATGTGCACAATCAGACCAACAAGTCAACACTTAAATTTGGTTGGTTTATTCATGCATGAAGGACAGATCTAGTGCAGGGTACACCAAGTATCTCACTGAATGACAAAACTTGAACTGCTTATATAGTATGTTGCTCTGGAGGATGTAACTAACATCTGTTGACCTAGAGACCTTTACCTCTGTGTGTCACTTTTATCATTCCAACCCAACAAAGGGGTGCATCACTAAAGTATCTGGGAGATGTAGATAAACCAACAAACAACAACATAGCAATAAAACCCAGACATGTAATGGCTCCATTGGCATTCTGCTCACCCCAGGTCAGTAGTTTACCTAAGGTAGACATTCTTCACATCCTAAAGCCAAAGGTGCACACATGTAAAACAATTACCACCTTACAGTACATGTCATGTCATTTATAAACTATGTCCTCAAAGTGCTGTGAATAATGTAATGTCAAGTAAAGGCAAGGTCAGCAGTATGGCACCCCAATAGCTCACCAGACCATAACAGCTTAATGCTAACTGCAGTGACACAGGTTCAAGTCTGAGTTTTTTTGACCACCCATCCCGTTTTGTTTGTCATGGCTTTGAGCCGTTCGTGACAATACAATAACCAATATAGATAACAATATAATGATCAGCATATTGATCATACTTATTTTCCATCCATTCACTTACATATGGGGCTGAAAGTTAGGATAGTTATTTATCTTATAATTCATAAATATAATTGATAGCATACATTATTAATTTGAAAATGTTCAATTGAAACACTTTGAGACACTTGATGGAACTGTCTTTTGGGATTATATTTCAGGCCATTGGAAATTCATTTAAACACAGCTACATTAAGCTTGACAGTTAGCCTGGTACGGAGTAGGCTAGTCTGATCCAGTTTGCTCTGTCATCCTTTGATCCCATCCAACAGTTGTTGTATATGGTAAGACTCCAAATGTTTCACAACAAAAGACATGTTAAGAAATGGAGGTTTCTGTCCACTGAAATGCTAGAGGGCTTATAATTTGAAACGGCTACAGGAAGTGTTGAGTTTGTATGAGCAGCATAATGTAGTAACTTTAACAGAGAAAACGGGAGCAGATCAAAATGAGACTTCTTACCAACATATGACCGATTATACTTATCAAACAGAGAGAATTACAAATAAAGATCTGTGGCCTTCTGCAGGTGAAGTAAATAAAGACCCTACCCGCTATCTGAGGAAATACATCAAACAACCTCAGCTTTTGACTGCACAGCACACTAAGTGCTAACTATGCTAACAGCTAGCTTACAGCTAGAACACACAGTACTACATATACAATGAGAACCAGATAAGATGACATAAACTGAAAGTTCATGGAGTCATTAGTGAAACAACTGCGCGGTGGCAGAGCCCCGGGGGTCGATGAGATCCGCCCTGGGTATTTCAAGGCTCTGGATGTTGTAGGACTGTCTTGGTTGACACGCCTCTGCAACATTGCGTGGACATCGGGGGCAGTGCCTCTGGAGTGGCAAACCGGGGTGGTGGTCCCCATCTTTAAGAAGGGTGACCAGAGGGTGTGTTCCAACTACCGGGGAATTACACTCCTCAGCCTCCCTGGTAAGGTCTATGCCAGGGTACTGGAAAAGAGGGTCCGGTCGATAGTTGAACCTCAGATCGAGGAGGAGCAATGTGGTTTTCGTCCTGGGCGTGGAACTGTGGACCAGCTCTTTACCCTTGCTGGGGTGCTGGAGTGAGCATGGGAGTTTGCCAATCCAGTCCACATGTGTTTTGTGGATTTGGAGAAAGCTTACGACTGTGTTCCCAGGGGCTCCCTGTGGGGGGCATTCCGGGAGTATGGGGTGGATGGCCCCTTGTTAGTGGCCATTAAGTCCCTATACCAAAGGAGTGTGAGTCTGGTTCGCGTAGCCGGCAGTAAGTCGGACCTGTTCCCGGTGAGGGTTGGACTCCGCCAGGGCTGCCCTTTGTCACCAGTTCTGTTCATAACTTTTATGGACAGAATTTCTAGGTGCAGCCGGGCGGTGGACGGGTTTGGGTTCGGTGGCGGGAGGATCTCGTCTCTGCTTTTTGCGGATGATGTGGTCCTCTTAGCTTCATCGAGCAGCTGGAGGAGTTTAAGTATCTCGGGATCTTGTTCACGAGTGAGGGTAGGATGGAGCAGGAGATCGACAGGCGGATTAGGGCGGCTTCAGCAGTGATGCGGGTGCTGAATCTGTCCGTTGTGGGGAAGAGGGAACTAAGCCGGAAGGCGAAGCTCTCGATTTTCCGGTCGATCTACGTTCCAATCCTCACCTATGGTCATGAGCTTTGGGTAATGACCGAAAGAACGAGATCACGAATACAAGCGGCCGAAATGAGTTTCCTCCGCAGGGTGGCTGGGCTCAGCCTTAGAGATAGGGTGAGGAGCTCGGTCATCCGGGAGGGACTCGGAGTAGAGCCGCTGCTCCTCCATGTCGAGAGGAGCCAGTTGAGGTGGTTCGCTCATCTGGTGAGGATGCCTCCTGGACGCCTCCCCGGGGAGGCGTTTCGGGCATGTCCCACCGGGAGGAGGCCTCGGGGCCGACCAAGGACACGCTGGAGGGATTATATCTCTCGGCTGGTCTTGGAACGACTCGGGATTCTCCCAGAGGATCTGGTGGAGGTGGCTGGGGAGAGGGCTGTCTGGACCTCTTTGCTGAGGCTGCTGCCCCCGCGACCCGGATCCGGATAAGCTGGAGACGACGACGACGACGACGATAATTGCATATATTTCATATATAGGATACAAGCTCTCTTCATCAGTCAAGAGTTGCTAATATTAAATGATCCTCACGTACTGCATGAGTTCAATCAGTATTTTTCCTTTTTTATAATTTAATTTCTATTAGTGACATTGTTGGAATAAGGACCATGTGGTTATTTTCTTTCCCTGTTTTCCTTTTGTTCTCTGCTGTGTTCCTCCTAGATCTTGCTCCCTCCAGTCTCCATCCGCACCTGCTGTTCATCACACAAGCAACTCCACAACCACCTGCAGTAGGAAACCCAGTTCAACTCATTGATTGTTCTGACTCATCATGCGGTATTACTTTACGGTAAGGCTTTGCCTTTTTGGAAACCTTTTTGCGCTGTTTATTTGAACTGCTCATTTACCCTGTAATTCCTGTGCCTTAGGTCCATTCCTCTGCCACCCTGCCGCCTGCCACTCTTGTCTCGTCAGTTTGGATTTCGGTTCACCAGCTCACCTCAGAAGATTCCTACCTGTCCGTCACACCTGCCTGCCCAACTCCACTACTCCCAACTATATTGAAAATGAAAGAAGTATTTCATCACTCCTTTGTGTTCTGCTTTGTTGATCCAGATCCTCTCTAAAACCTCAGACATATGACTTCTAATTCCACTGCTGCCTGTCAGATCTCTGTCTACTTTCTTACAATAACTCCTATTGATGACTCCCTTCATGATTTGAAAGAGAGGGAGTGGGAGTGGAACTAAGTTCAGCATTTCATATTCTTATTTATCATTGACTGATCTATTTATTATTTCCCTAAATACATGTCAAATACAGCTATTTGGAAATCTGACTCTTGACCAAGGTGGAATGCAGATCAGAGTGAGCTAAAATGGAGATGGCAAGACGTGGGGATGGATGAACAGAGAGGTTCATACAGTCTGGACAGTGGCAGAGTTAAGGCATCCTTTCTGATAATGGACTTTGAAGATAAATTGTTGTATCCACCTAGTCAGAGAAGAGGTGGACTTTGAGCAATTAAAAGGCCATGACAAGACTCCAAGGTCCGTGAAGACGTCACTCCACTCCATCCAAATAATGTCTCCATTTCTCCACCACCCAGACCACAGCAAGTTGCTCTTTTCAGATGTGGAAAGATTCTACTCTGGAATTTGAAGTGCTTTTGAGGCATAAGCTATTGCATGCTCCACCTCTGAGGTGCTCTGGGACAGGATTTTTCCAAGACCCACTTTGCTAGCATCAGTGTGCACCTAGAATGGCATGGAGATGGATTGGGCAGTGCTAGCACTGGAGGATTCTGCAGAGCCAGCTTGCCATTCACTGGTCCAGTTCCACTCAACTCCCTTCCTGTTGAGATGATTCAGAGGAGCCCAGCAGCCTGCAAGTCCCAGGAAACGCTGGAATGGTTTGACAACCTTTAAATAGGGCGGGCTCAATCACTTGTGCACCTGTAGTCAATTACGCTGTTAATCTAAGTAAATCACCCGAAAACCCCAAACAGGCTCTTTATTTGGGATCTTAGTAAATCAGGCCCTATGTGGCCAAGAAATATGTTGAGGCTGAGGTTAGCTGCCTGTAACCTCTGGAAGACAGATGCCAGGTCAGGATGATGCTGTTCGTGGGAGTTAGAGAACATGATAATATCATCTATATAGACGAAGCAAATTTTCCACTTATTAGATACTGGAAGGTCGTAGCTGTATTCTGTAGGCCAAATGGCATTTAAACTAGAAGAGGCCAAGAGATGTTATGAAAACAGTCTTTAGCTTTCTTTCCTCCTATCCTATCAATAGCCAGACTGCAAACCCAACCCACTGAACCAGGAGGTGCCATCCAGTGATTCCAAGATGTCATGAATCAATCAATATTAATCATGTATTTGTTGTTGTCTGGGTTTTTTTTTGTGTTTACTTTTTGCTCCTTTTTGACTTCTCTCTCCCCTTCCTGCAGTGTGAGTGCCGAGAGGCGGGGCGATATCCGGGAGCGCTCTTCCACCGACACACCTGCAGCTTGTTCGGCCTAATCAGCACCCTACTTAAGATTCACTCTCCTTGTCCCCAGTGCCGGATTATTCCTTTGGCATCCGCCTGTTCCCCGCGCTCCCATTGATCTCTATCCTCTCGCCACGCAACGTTCTCCCTGTGTATCCCTGTTTGTCTAGTGAGTTTTTTGGTGCCTTGACACTATTTCTGTTGTACTTTGACCTTGTGCCTTTTTTCCCATTTGAATGGTGATTTTTTGTTCTACGATTTGTGTTGGTACTTTGTTGATCTTTTATTTGGTACTTTACACTCATTCCTACCCAAGTGATTTTTTGTTGCTACTTTGTTAAATAAACCAGTTTTTGTATTACTCTGCATCTGGGTCTGGCCTCCCTTTGTCTGGCACGTAACAGTATCAATATGTTGGAATTCATTTTTGGAAAGCTGTCCCAAAATGTAACCTTACATTTAGTTTAAATATTAAAATAATAATATAATGATAATATAATAATGAATTTCTCCTGAATCCTGAATAATTTCAGGAGCCTTTTTTTTCTTTCATTGTATGCTGACATATCAAGAGTGTAAAGAAGCAGATATTGTAAATTACGTTAGCTGTTTAATTATGACATTCCAATAAAGTTGCACAGACTTTGATTACTCAGTAAATCGTCCCATTTGAGCCACATGGCAGCAATGTCATTAAATGTCAAATGTCATGCAAATAAAAAATACCATAGAATAATGCAACAACGTAGCAGCAACATACTGTAACTAATGGTAACATTGTAAGTGTAATGTTGCATTATATCATAATAATGTAGTTATGTCATAAATGAAACATCAAATGAAAAAGCACAATAACAATGTTTCAGGGATTCTTTCAGTGTCATTGGTTCAGGAGGTTTTTACCGGCAGCTGAATTATCCACAGGTCTCATCCTCTCCACAACAAACAGACCAGCTGATTATAACCAGGAAAACACTGAATAAAACAGTTCCACTTTAAAAAATCAGTGATTCACCAACACAGTTTAGTGGACACAGGACAGGACGTCTCTAGCAGCTGGAAGCTGAGCTGTCATTTTTTTCTTTGATAACTTCAGATCCAGACGTCCGATGACTAAAATCCTTCATCTGGTTCAAATCCTTCATCTGGTTCAATCATAGGTCTAGTTCTTTTCACATATTTTAAGGTTGTGGTTACAGATTATCATTTTAACCACTACATTTGAACAACCTTTTATTAAAGTGATGAAATATCTAAAGTTACAGATTTCCAGTAACAGTGTTTTACAACACAACGATTGGACTTGAACTACGGTGGTATCTACATGTGTCACTACAAGCTTAGCCCAATGAAATAAAGTGTGTTACTGAAAACACAAACTAATGTCACTGCTGTCTGTCTGTCATTCTTCAGCCAATCCTCCACTCTGCTGCTCTTCTTCATCTCTTCCTGTCTGTCTGTTTGTGGCCTCTCTGTGATGTCAGACCTCGTCATGCCTCCTACTGTGCAGTTTGATTTAGAAACAGAAAATGATGCAAGTGAAAGCAAGTAAATAAACCAGTTATATACATTATCTGCTCTGTATTTCTCTCCTGTCTGTCCCTCTCTGTTGTGATTACAGACTCACACTGGAACAAAGCGTATGCCTCAGCTCTCCACACCAAAGTAAAATGAAATACAGGAGGAGGAGGAGGTGTAAAAGACAGAGAGGCTCTTAACTGAATTGTTTTGTTGGATTAATGTTGAGGATAAATAAAGAGACATCTGAGATGTCTGTGAGCTGTGATGAGCTCCATCACTCCACCACCTTAATGAAATCACCCAGCTCTTCATATTTCACTCAGCTACACGCTCTGATTAAGACCTCTTCCAAATATGGACACACAAATACACACACTCACACGTGTGAGCAGGCACAGCTCTGTGGATGTACGCACACTCGTTCACACATCAAATATAGAGACATATGGCATGGAAAGAGGAATGAAGGGGCGGGAGGAAGAGGAGGAGGGAGAAGGCTCCGAGGAGAGGATGGGCTGATCTCCCAGGAAAACACATATGGACCTATCACGCAAACAACACAACCTTCACACCAGCTCCCTGGAGATGTGTCTACGGTGCCTCCATGATGTTACAAACACCTTACAATAATATTCCTACTTCTGTCAGACAAAAGTGCTGTAACTAATTTCAGTTTGAGGGGTGTTATTAACTGCCAGTCAAGCAGAAAATAAGTTATTACTTTTGTTTTTACTACATCATATCGTCCTCTCGTTTCCTTCATCTCTTTTTCTCTTTTCCCAGAGAAGAAGAACGTTGTCTGTCACCTGGTCATGAACAGATTTACAGAGGGGGACACAGAAACGTCAGAGGTACCTCCTCCTAGATCCAAAATATAACCAGCTGTCACAGCCTGCTCTTTCTTCACCTGCTGCTTCAGTGTTTTTCCACTTAACCCGCCCCTGTCTCACCCCACTGGCCGGCCCCACCTACCTCATCAGCGCCTTCAGCTCCACCTTGGACTCTCAGCTGCATCTCATCACTCATCAAGCCAGTATATTATGCATCCCCGGTTCCTTCATTTGTTGCCAGATTATCTCCGGACTGACTTCCTAGTATTGACGCTGCTTGTCTCTGACCATCCTTCCTTCTTAGTCTCTGCCCTGGTAAACGCCTCAGTCTTCTGTCCCTGACCACGAGTTCTGCCTGTGAACTTCCTGGTTCCCGTCTGCCTGTGGCTGTTTGGTGTTCTTTAGCTCTGACGTGGCAACGTAAGTTTCCCTACCATCCTACCAGATCTTCACCTTCAGAGACTCCTGCTTCGTCAACCCAGCTGTCTTCGTGACTTCGTCTTGTGAGTACTTCCCTGCTGGTTTCCTGATCCTTTGTTGGGCTCTGATTACCCGCCTGCCTGCTCCTTCCTGGTTCGTCCGCCCTGCTGACTGCTCACCTGGTTCTGATCCTCCTGCTCCCTGGACGACGTCTCCAGCCTGCTCCCTAACGGTACCGTTTCTTCCGCGTGCACGTCCAAGAGACTACTTGTGTATAAACCTGAACTTTACTGCTGCTCATCCTCGTTCCTGCAAATAAAAGTCATCACCAATCTTACCTGGTTTTCTTTTCTTCTCCTGCTGCAACTGGGTGCTACCAACACCCGTTTCAACCAACAACCAGAGGTGAATCGTCACGAGAAGCAAATCAGGCAAATGTTTAGGGCCCCGAAGCCCAAAGGGGGCTGTGTTGGCCCCTCATATTATATTATATTATATTATATCTAGTGGTCATCTGTTCTTTCTTCACTGCTCCATTGAGCTAAAAGGTTCAGTCATTATTAAAGTTTTGTGTATCTGGGTTTTTAGCTAAGAACTGACTACAATGTACATCTGACCACTGCAACCTAACCCTTATGGTTCAGATCTGCCATCAGGTTGACTAAAAACGAGGATTGGGTCATCCTTACTTCTGACTGAGCCACGTGGATCATGAACAATAAGTTATATCAGCAGTCACTTCAAAGAGAGGCTCTAGCACAGGGGCCTCCAGACCATCTGGACTCCTGTTTGGCGATCCATCCCTGGTTGGAGGATGTATTATCAATACTTAATGACAAATGGTAGAACAGGTGAAATCTGGAGTTGTCCTCAACCAAGGATAATGTCTCTATAAACAATTTTTCAGTGAGCAGGAAAATAAGTCATATTTGTTATTCAACCTGCATTACCTACAGTGAGTTATTGTGATATATAATTCTACTTGGGCTGTTTCCTCAATATGTATATTTTTTATAAAGGTACAGTGCTTTAAAAGACAGAACAACTTAGACTCAGGCTGGCAATGTTAGATATTTTTCATATTGTCAAATCCCATGAAAAACTAACATGCAGTTTAATTTAAAAAGGTTCCTTGTCATGTTTTACATGTAATTGCTAAAAGCTAAATGTTTATCAGATGTTATTTTTTCACTGATCAGTGAAAATTATATTTGATATTCAGTGATTGACTGTTTAATCACATCTATCAAGTTAAAACATAAGGTGGTGTCTGCTTCTCAAATGTGAATATTTTCTAATTTCTTACTATTAAACCCTGTTGTCCAGACAAAATAAACAAACCGATGTCACCATGGTAACCTTGAATATTTCTCAATGAAATAATCCTTAGTTGCTGTATCTTTATTACAGTCACTCAGATTGTTTTAACATAAGCTGATATCAGTTCATGGTGATGATACTGATGTATAGACATTAGACTGGCTTTTAATCTCAGGCTGAACATCTTCAGATGTCCCACCAAGGTGATACTGTCAGACAGAGAGCAGAGTCTCCTCTCACACATGCATCACAGAGGAGAGTGTGTGTGGAAAACCTCAGGTCTCTGAATCCTCTAAAACAATGTCAGTGAGCTGCACGTGTCAGGATCAGTGCGTAGGACCTGTGTGATTGATGTCTTTATATCAAGGGGCAAAGGGAGTAAAAAGTGCTTCTTTTCCAGTGTTGTATTTGTCACTTCCTGTGTCTCAGATTTACATTTAGTCAGAAGTGTATCAATTAGAGGTTCAGTCTCTGCTGCTGGTGCCCCAGTCTGTGTTTTAGCCTGAGAGGACAGGAGCATTTTTAAATGAATACCTGCATAACACAGCTCTGAGCTGTAGACAAGTGCTTTCCTGGGTGATATTGTTAATTTGTGAGTGTTGGCTTGGCCGGCCAAAAACTCATTACCTGTTTTCAACTTTAATCCATCCAGTCCAGTCTAGCTGCACTGCAGATTCCACAGTTCCATTAAAACAACAATAAAACTAATCAAAGAGCAGAAGAGAGGGGGGTGCAGGATGGGGGGGTCTGAGGTTCATCAGGAGAGATAGTGAGGTGAAGATACTGAAGATTTTAAGATGGCAAAGAGCTGAGGTTTTTAATTCCAGATTATCCAGATTTAAAGTCTGAAAATGAAAATGAAAGCAGCAGCATTGATCAGGCCCTCATCATGCATGTCGGAGAGCTGGTTAAATGCGACTGACAAATTGTGTACATCTAGGTGAAACACATTGGGGACTAATTTCTTGGAAATTTTATAGGGGGCGCTATCAAGCCAATTGACTCACCCAATTCTGACACCTGTACCAGACACTAGCTTGCATTACTTCTGATGTGTGTGCCAGGTGCTGTGAGTTTTCGAGCATATCTTTTCCCTTGAACAACAACTTCCTGTTTCATAGCTGTGCTGCCACGGCAACGCCATTTGATAAAAACTCACACATTTCACAATAAAACATCATCAAGGTCTCAAGGCTTTTCTGACCACATTTGAGGTGAATGTGGTCAACCCACAAGAGGAGTACAAACATAATTTCCTGTTGGCAGTAACACCGGTCCATGCTTTGGCCTTAATTATATTATTATTATTACTACTACTACTACTACTATACTATTACTACTACTTCTGATACTTCTAATACTACTACTAATGATAATAATAATAATAATAGTAATAAAATAATGATGATAATAATAATAATAATCCTTACGATTACAATACAATTACAATACAATTGAGTTCAAGTAGATGGAGGAGTCCCAAAAGTCTCTCTGAAGGCAGCATTAGAGACTGAATCTCATTCAGGAGGTCATGGGTAGACGGTGGCGGTCGATGAGTGACGCGACCTTTCAGGCTGATTGAGAGCACCTCAGTAGTCCAGGTTAGAGATAACCGTGGTCTGGACCAAGCACTGGGTTGAGTACAGAGTCAGGTATAACCTGCTTTTCTGATGTTGTATAGAGCAAAGAGACACAACAGGAGATGGATACAACATGGTCAGAGAAGGAGAGCTGGTCATCAAACATGGCACCAGGTTTCTCTAGACCTTGGTTGGAGATGAAGAGGTGATTTTGATATTCATATCATGATGGAGAGATTGTTGGCCAGGATGATTAACAGTTCAGTCTTAGAGAAGTTTAGTTGAAGGTGGATGTGGATGTGTCAGAGAGACAGGACTAGATCTGCTCAGTGACAGTGGGGTTGTCTGGTGATAATAACAGGTTTAGTTGGGTGTCGTCTGCATAGCAGTGATATGAAAAGTCATGTGGGAGGATAACTGGACCCAAGGAGGTAGAGTATATTACAAAGAGGAGGGGTCCCAGTACTGAAGGCGATGGGATATGGAGGTTTGTTCTTGCCATGACACACTGAAGTAGAGCCCGGTGTGATAGGATTCAAACCAAGAAAGGTCTTTACTGAGATGTCAGAGAGAACAGACAGCAGCATGAAGTGGTTCACTATCAAAACCTGCTGAGAGGTCCAGTAAGATCAGAACTGAGGACTGACCTGCAGCTCTTAGGGCTTCTGTCGCAGACAACAGAGCTGTTTCAGTGGAGTGGCTGCTCTTAAAGTCTGACTGATCTGGATCAAGGAGGTCATTCTGTCAGAGGACTGATTTCTAATAATTGGTCGATTTATCTTACCGTTTTATTCAACATGCATATTACAGTTAAATTGAGAAACTTGATCATTGTACCAATAAGATAAGCTAAATATGACTCCAGGGTACCTTAATCAATGAAAGTTAAATCTCAATTTTACTGAGCACAGCTCTAATCTCAGATATTCTTTCAGGATTTCAGGATCCAGTGAGCCCAACAATCATCATGAACAGCAGTGACTACAAACCCCCAAGGTTCTGGATTTAGTATTGAATGTAGATTTCATTTCATTTTTATTTGACAGATGCAGTATACATAGAGAATTGCACAACAATTAACCAAAACCTAAATATTGAATCCTGAAGTTTTGCTGAGGGTATTCATAGTCTCCTTGAATTCTAATGTAATGTCTCAGAAACAAAGGACCAGATTTTCATTCAGATTTGGGTATAGATATTCATGCTTCCTTGAGGATGAATTGGATTTTGAAAACTCATCGATCTCTCCTCCAGTAACCCCCTCCAGAAAAAGTGTCCCCCAGAAGTGAAGAAATACAGTATCAGTTAACATTCAACCTCCCATGAGGATACACCCTAATGAAACTTTACGTATTTGTAGTAACCTTCATGTTTGTTGTTTCACTGCTGAAAAAGTCATAAAACCAGTTTTTTTCATCTGCGATTTAAAAAGTAACTTGTACGCACAAGATAAAAATATGTCTCATCATCAGGGTCTCCATAGGTCAGACTCTTCGAAGTCTGTAAATCATCATCTTGTTCCTTCATTCCACTGTTTCATATTACAAGGTGTAATAAAGTTTACATCCTCTAGGGGCGTTGGCAGGGCTTGAGCCTCACTCTTATTATTATTATTATTGATATCCTATTCCGAACTGTAATGCCCTTTGTGGGATCAGTCGATTCCATTTCATTGTTTTTTGCAGAGCGGGGCTGAATTAGACCTGGGGAGAGATAGATGGGGGAGGTGGGGGGTAAGTGGGTCTGATGGGGGTGTGCAGCTCCATTAAGACAACAGTTAAAGTAGTGTTGACTACAGAGCAGAGAGGAGACAGCTCTGACCAAGAGTTATTAGTCAGCAGCACACTACTCAGCAATGAGGCCGGGGCCAGGGTCTCTCTGCACCATGCTCCAGTACTCGTGTCTACGTGTTCTGAGTCTGAGCCAAAACACAGCCTCAATGCTACCAGCAGTCACCTGGGCCCACGGCCTCTCTCCAGCCCTGATAATGATGACTGTTTCAGCTATAGTGATAAAGATTCTCCCTCCACCCAGGATGGAAAGCAAACACTCTGAGTGAATCACGTCTACATCAGATTCGTGCTGTTTTCATTTCAGTTTGGCATTAATGTTCTTTTCCTGATCCAGATGAGATATTCATTGCTGCTTAAAAACACCATCGTGTAACTTTTCTGTCTGTGTATCTCTGAAGGCTCCAACACAGTGGGCCATCAGCTCCTAATGATGAAGGACCGAATCTACTGCTGTAGTGTTCTGATACTGTAATGAGACTGAACGAGCAGCGTGCGTGTGTGCGTTTGTGTGTGTGTGTGTGTGTGTGTGTGTATGTGTTAGTCTAATGGTTAGACTTAAGGGCTCAGATGAAGATTCAATTACTGTGGCCTGTTGTTGTTGTTCACAGCCCATGGCTACACAAACACACACACACACACAAACACACACACACACACACACTCACACACCAGCATGGATCTATATACTGTCACAAGATTGCCCACACACACTTCAGACAATGCCCATAGTTCATTGATTCAGTGAAATTTGAATGCTCTCAACACACAGATAAACAAGTGTGCACGCACACTCTCACAACACACTCGACAACAAAGTCATTTGAGAACCCTGAAGGAGCAATATCCAAATCTGCCAAAGAGAAAAGAATGATAATTCTATTGAGAGTCAATCTTGGGGCGTTTTGTGATTATGGTTATTTATTTGGAGCGGCACGGTACAGTCAGCGTCAGAACCAACGCAAATATCGATCTCTTTTAGGATATGAAAACACCTGCAGGCCTCAAATCATTCCTCGCACTCTCTCTCCACAACACTCATTCATTGGCTCCATCTCACACCCCAACACCTCCCACCCCCCACCAACCCCTCTCCTCCTCTGCCGTCCCTTTACTTTCACTCTGTCTCCACCACCTCCTCATATTCTTCAGTGGATGGGTTAGCTGAGGAAAGAAAGAACATTTACCTTTTGTGTTTGGACAGTTATTTGTGTGGCTCCTTGTTCTCCTTCCTGCCTCCACAACCAAACACTAACATCAGGAAGTTAATGGAAGGACTCACACAGCAATAGAGCCTGAGGACAGAGACTCTGGGCCCTGTGCTGTTCCATCTGTTTGTCCAACACTTGAGTCCATTTCAAATGATCTCAAACTCACGGTGAGTATTCATGGTCTCCAGATTGTCTGGTAATTATTTTTTCTAACTTCCACCATCAATCCAAATCTTCCCTTTGGAAAGTGGATATTCATGGTTCCATGTCCCAGAGGGTGAACCCCAACTGACTGTGGTCAGGCTGTCAAGGCAACATTCTTGATGATCTCTCTCCTTTAACCACCACCTTTGTGCCAAACTACAAATATTACATTGTCCAGTCATAATGTAATTGCCACGAATGAACCAAGTGCCTGGTCTCCAGAGGAAGAGCCCTTTAAGAAGCCCATAAGAAGATATATTGTGGTTTTAATAACCAAAAACCATCTCAGTGTGGTTTTACATCTCCTCTCTCAGGCTTCTCTGTGGAGCTCTAGTAACATGTCGGTGAGCCAATCAGAAAAGAGGAGGCTCTCTAGACCTTCTTTATACTCAAACAACACATGGACATCTACATTTATACTATGTGGAGCTTAGAAAAGCAGAAACATCAATGTTCTGTTTTGTCTCATCATGTCGGCACTCTGTGCACAGGTGCAGCTGGTCTAGGCTATTAGTCTGGTCTGTGTGTCAAGAACTTAAAAGGTTAAATGTGTTTTGTTGAACCAAACCAATCTAGTCTACAATACAATACAATTTGCCAAGTCCTGTCAGGATTTCTCCAGATCAGCCTGTTTAAGTTCAGTGTGTGGTCCAGTCCAGCTCAGTCTGGCTCAAGACAGCAGAACTTCAGAGACCTGCACAAAAGAAAACCAGTGAAACATGGATCAATAAGAAGGTGTGAGCAGTAAAGAGGGACAGGACTGACAGAGGACGAGGTGGTTGTGCAGGGAGGAGGAGGAGGAGGAGGAGGAGGAGGTGGAGGTGGAGGAGGAGGAGGAGGAGGAGGAGGAGGAGGAGGAGGAGGAGGAGGAGGAAGATGTCTGATGAACAAAATAGTGTTTGTGCTACTCTAAGTTCAGGAGTCAAGTGTATGAGTACTATAGTGTAGTGGATGTGAGTGATAAAATAAAAGCGGTCATCAGCACAGAGAGAAGAGAGGATGAATTATTTACAGGGTGGAGGATTTACAGTACAGGCCAGCTGACTTAGCTGAGGACCCACTCCTCTCCTCTCCATCTCATTATTTACTCATCCCATCATCCACTCTGTTTGACCCACACCCTCTACATACAGTATATAACAGCTCTTTCATTTTTTATGGTCTCTTTATGCCTTCCCCAATAATTTCTGTCTGTCTGCTCTTTCTCATCTCATCCACTCATCTTTCATCTGTCTGTCCCAGGTTTTTTATCATGTCACCTCCAGTCTTTTATCTCTCCCCTTTCTTCTTCTACCGTCTCTTTATGACTGACTGGACCTGCTCAGTCCAGTCAGTCATTCTACCAGAGAGAAATATTTCAACAACTACAGGATCTGTTCTGTGAAATGTGGCTAAAGACATTCATGGTCCCAAGAGGATGAAGCCTAAGACCCTGGTGATGATTAGTGATGAGGTTAAGATTTTTTTGTTTTCAGTTAAATGAAGTGTCCTGAAAATAACAATATCTGCCTGAATTAATCTGCTGCAGGTCTTCATGGTCTCAAGATGAACTCTAAGAACTCTGGAGGTGGAGATGAGACCAGATGAGCCTTTATCAAACCGACCAGTTCGTCTTAATTCTTTTAGTCTTCCCTCTTGTAACACAGAAAAATACTGATGTCTGTTAGAGTATACATCTCATTGCTGAGTCACTTTTCTAAGTTTGTCCTTGAGTGTGGAAAGAGCTCGATATTGCCCCTTGTGGCTGCTGGGGGAAAAACAGTGACTACAGCTGTGGTTCTCACCAACCAACAACCAGAGGGTGTTTGTGGCCCTGAGGCCCCGGGGCTAGAAACAAGCAACACAATGATGAGGTCTATTTCTTATACTCAATATTTTGTATTATCAAACAGTATTTTTCAGTTTTAGAACAGTGAAGACCTCATTGATGAAGGTTGTATAGTTAACTGCCCCGCCTCTGATAAAGAGCTTCCTCATGTAAAACATCCTAGGTGATCCTCAGTGGGACCATCACATCAGTTTTATTTGTCCAGTGTTTAATTTTCATACTGTACTTTCATACTGACTGGAGATGTGGAAAGAAGAGGAAAACACACCCCAGGTTTGAGTTAAACACAGTGAATGTTTCTCTGAATGTTGATGGTATAGAGACTGTTCTGAGCCAAGATAAATGGTTACTTGTTAATCCTGTTAGGCTGTGTATTAAATATATATATATATATATATATATATATATATATATATATAAATGTATATGCTATATATCAGTTTTGCCATTGCTACAAAGCTAACGTTAGCATTAGCAGCTGTGAGCTCAGCATAAAACTTCATTCCTTTACTCACCAACAGCTGTCTCCAGAGGTGGAAACAAACACCAATGTTAACTCTTGTCTCTATCACGTCTTTTCTTCGACTGAAGTTAGCATGCTAACACACTAGCCTCGACCCATCTCCTCACTGTGGCCTCCAGTCTGTCCTGAAGACGCAGCTGCTCAAGGGAGGTATTATAACCTCTTCTATTATAAAGACAAGGACGGCTGAAACAACACTCACCACCACCTGCTGCTGACAAGAAATCACATTCAGAAGCAGAGAAAACTTTCAAATGTCGTGTATTATCCACCTCAATTCTCCTTTATCTTAATAGTCTAAATGGTTGTATGCTCTTCCTTTATGTATGTCTTACTCTAAAGTTCAAGAAGGGTGCCAACTAAGATGTTGTTGGAAGGTTTCCTTGAGCCATCCATTATAAGTTGAAGTTAAGGAATGTGTATTAAGGGGTAAAACTCTTCACACATCAGTTTTCTGTTAACCATGATAAGGGAGACCCAGGATGTGGGGGTCTTTGCTGGCCCAAAGGTTAGAGGTCAAAGACCAGAGGCCTGAGACCAGATGTGGTCAACCTCTGGGTAAAAGCTACTCTATTGAAAGAAGGACAACTCCCAAAGGAGGGTTGAGACGGATAAATAGAGGGGTTTGTGAGACAGAAGGAGAGAGATCTCACATTGGCAGAGATGCTCCAGGATCCGGCACTTTTTGACACTGTTTCTTTCTTGTAAATAAACTTATTTTTGATTGCAAGTAAAGACGTGTCAGCAGTGATCACTGCTTCACATCAGCACCTCAAGATACCACACAAACAGCCTCTTTAACACCATTACAGCCCATTCTGTACACTGCCCCGATACCTGCACACTTCACATTAACTCCTCAGGCTGGGTGTCTAATGAAACAGATAATAGACTGAACCTCACCTCTGTGAGGCGGCACCATATGTGATCAGGATATGAATTAAACTACTTAAAATTATTGTGTGCAAGTGTTGGGGTCGACCATTAAAAGCAGTATAAATTCAATAGCCATACGTATAATTAATAAGGCTGTTACTATGATAATACTAATCCATTGTTTCTCTGTTCCCATTAAATGTAATGTTCAGGGTTAAATCAAAGTCAATCCAGACTGTGTACATATGTTTTCAATACAGGAGACAAACATGATCTCAGAGGTGTTTGTAAATTTACTGTACAAAAAGATTTTAAAAAAGGGATTAAAAGTGGATGTATTTATATTATTGGGATTAAATTATGGAACAATGCTAATATAAATTCAAAAATGTGTAATTTTGTTTTAGTTTTCAAAGGACTGGTTTACAGAGCTGTTTGTGAGGGTTATAAATGTCAACAATTTTCTTTCTTTTTGGTGATCAGCTTAAATTGATAAGAATGTGGGCAGTTTAATATCTGTATTGTTTATATTTACTGTATCATGTGTGATGACTGATTAAAAATAATGAACTTCTATTTAAAATTAGTTCTCTGGTTTTCACAGTTTATCTGACGTGTGATGCTCATTATTGTTGGTTTCATTTCTCCAAAACGGCACAAACAGGATCTATTTCTATGTTGTTCTATGTTATCTGTTTCTATGTTATCATCATAACAGCAGTGATCTTGTTTCAAACTGTCACTTACGGGAAACGTGAAATTCTGCACTTTGTGGTTAGAACTGAGTCCTGTAAGAAACCAGCGAGAGCTTCATCCCAGCCAGCAAACAAAGATGATGAGGAGTTTGTTGTCTGCTTTAAGCCCCCTGCCACAGTGATCCCTTCACACCGCCTCATGATTTAAGACAGGAGATAACACACCAGATGCTCTCCTGTGGGGGAAACTCTGCCATGAGAAAGGGATGGCATCAAAGGAATCAGTGAGGTTTGAATTAAATAATGCATTCAGCATGTAACTTTAAATATGCTCAGTATGGTCGTCATCCACATTCAGAATTTAGATCCAGAAAAACTTTGTTGTCGTTCACTGTGTGGGGAAATTAGTCTTTGATGTGACAGTGCACACTTCACAGATACACAACTAAAACATACAGGAAAAAATATAATCCAAGTATGTTTTATACTGACTGCCCTGTCTTCTTCATAACCTTAATAACCCTTGTTAATTATCTTTGTGACCAAGCAACAAAAATTACAGCCACTGAGCTGACCTTGGAGTTCAGGCACTTCCTGTGTGTGAAATGTAAAAAGGTTGAACAGCCAGTTAAAGATGAATCCATGAAGTTTAACCTGCCTCGTTCACATTCATCCTTTCTTACCAGTGTTGTACATTAACACGTTCAATGAACATGTTCATATTTTTAGTGAACTGAACGAATCATTTTACAAATGATGAACAAATGATGAACGTAAAGGTGAACGGCCGTATACGTCCCTATAGACACGGCCCAGCTTGGCCGGTGATAGCAGTACAGACAGTACAGACACATCTACTACTGCTGAAGCCAGTTGGTTTGAGCATTTGAAGCAGTTTTATGAAAAAACAAGTGAAGACTCAGACAGATTATATTTATATACGGATTTTAAATCTCTCTCTCAAAGCACTCTGAGATTCAAATCCACTCTTCAGAAACCTTTGGCTGATGTCACGGAGGCAGCGTCCATCTTTATTTACAGTCTATGAATCTTACCACAGCAGGATGTCAGTCATCATGGGATCTGAACCCCTGATTCTGTATCCCCACAGAAAGTGACGGAATGACCACTGACGTAAAAAACTGGTGTATTTTGGTCTGTTTAACCTTAAAACATTGAATAAAGTCACATTATTCTGCTGGTTTCTGGGGCATCATAAAGTATTTTGTTGACTTTGAATCCAACACTGAGAAAAAGGAAAATGTTCATACAGTACAAATTACAGACAATGATGAATATCAGTTTGACACTGTGTGAAACACTTGATATCCGCCATGAACAGACTGTCTGTTTGTTTCAATAGCATCTATATGAAGACTTGTGAGGATATAGAAGTTAATTTTAAATATATTCAAAATATAGAGTGACAGACAACTGAATTGACTATAAGTTGCAGTGAAGCAAACTTAACAGTAACCTGCGTTTCTAATGAAGCACTTTGATTTATAAACTCATCATCCTCCACTGTGTTCTTCTTCCTCTGTCCTCACCTTTCTCCTTTTTTTTTTATTCGAATGTTCTTTGGAAGTGGTACAAATAAAGCATTATAATTATAATGTAACATAAGCATATCGAAAGCACAGTGTGAGTGTCTAATCACAGGACATAATGGGACACCAGTACAATTAATAATGTGATAGCAAATGAAAAGTCATTTTCCAATCTTTGCCTGATAATTATGTTGTAACAAAAGTCTGTTCCTAATGGCTCCTAATCTGCTCTTATTACATCACAGTGCATCTGAGGAAGAGATCTGAGATCAGTGAGGGTAGTTGCAGCTGTAGACGCAGGGATCCCACTTACAAGTGAGATGAAAAGACAGAATGCAGATTACAGCGTCTTTTGTGTGTCTCCAGGCTAATAGAGCTCAGCAGTCCTAACAGAGCTGGTAAAAGCCCAGCTGGTTGTAAAGGTTTTCAGACAGCTGTGGAGATGCTGGGAGGTGTATTGTTTCCTTTGACTAAAGGCTTTCAGGCTGCTTTCAGTCTTTACGCTAAGCTAAGGTAAACAGGTCCTGGATCTGTTTCCGTACTGGACACACGGAGATGAATCTGATGATGATGATTCTCTTAGCTGACCATGGGTCAGAGTTAGCTAAAGGTCATGTTAGTACAGGCCAAGGCATCATATATCATACTGGGCTCAGAGAGTGTGTTACCTTTATATTTTCCCATGTGGTGTCACACACCTGCACACACTTTACACACCTGGTGGGCTCACAGGAGACTCCTCACATTGGTGGTGGTTGATAAGGCAGCTGCTTTTACGAAGTGTAGAGAAAATATGTTGATATACTGCATCTCCGAGGCTTCAGTGTTGTGATCATCTGGGCCCATACTCACAAAGCATGTTATCTTACCACTAAGAGTTCTCCTAAGTCACACTAAAAGTTTCTAAATAAAGGTTTTCTCCTAAATCCTCTTCACAAAACTGCTGAGACCAGCTTTTACTAGGGAAAAATGAAAACTCCTGATCTAAGAGCGCAACTCTGTTGCTATGGTTGACATCAATTTTCATGGATGAGCTAGCTTGCACGAACCACAGTGATTGGTTGATGAAAGACCAGCCTGTGCTGGTGAAAAAGCATGATCAATATCCAGCAGTAATAATAAACTAGAAAATTCCTGGAGAGAACGTTTGAAGGTGCATGCTGCTTGGTGCGTTTACTTCACTCCTCTCGTTTCAATCTGTATAAAGGTTACGTTACTTTTAGTTTCATTCATGTTGAAGAGAAGCTTATCCTGACACTGACCTTAGTCACTGCAGGTGTCCCTCAAAAAGCCTTTTGAAGCTGTCACGACTGGCCAAAATAATCTCACACTGATGGTTTCAAACCCAAATTTGTCCCCACAACTATAGCAAGACATGTATACACACATGTACATGCCCTAACAAGAAGAAGTTGATGTGCAATAAAGCTATACCACTACATCCCCATATAGATGATAGCTTCTAAGATCGAATTTATTAACCCATTTATACCGGGTGCTGCGTAGCGCAACTTTGCCCCTCCCGCCGGTTGCTGCGTAGCGCAGTATTGTTGATTCCTCGTCATTTTTATGACGCATGCAGCATATAAATATGTAAAATATGTATAAATATATCATGAAAATGACGAGTAATCAACAATGCTGCGCTACGCAGCAACCAGCAGGAGGGGCAATGTTGCGCTACGCAGCACCCGGTATAAATGGGTTAACTACCTTACCTCTTACCCTTTTGAGACTCTTATTTTGAAAGTGTATCCATGTCATGGAGATGACCTGTGTCTGTAAATGTCTGTGCACCTGTGTTTGGCAGTATAAATTGCATAAGGTTTTGTACAACGGAGCCAATAATTCGCTCTTACCATGTTGAGACTTTTATTTTGAAGGTTAATCCAAATAGTGGAGATGGTGTGTGTGTATGTGTGTGTGTGTGTGTGTGTGTGTGTGTGTGTGTGTGTGTGTGTGTGTGTGTGTGTGTGTGTGGCAGTAGAGCTGTCTACCATAGAGCCTCCAAAAAGCTTGTGTTACCAGGTTGAGACACTTATACAGTTAATATCCATAAGGTGGTGATGGTGTTTGTGTGTCTTTCAATATATGTGTGTATGTGGTGTTGGAAACTGCGTAAACTCAACCTTCAAACTGCGCTTTGAAGTTGTCAGGACCACAAAGAACCACACATTAACACGCACACACAAGTACACGCAAATACACCTTGTTGATTTACCTTAGAGCTGCTCTCACACCTGAGTTAAAAGGATAAGAGTTAATGAGTCTCATTAGCCAATCAGAATCAGCTTTACCCATTTCTGCCCAGTAACTATCAGTAGCACCTGCTGAGACACTAGTTGCCATTGGTGACTGTGGCCACCAGGGGGAGGAGGGAAACACATACACACAATCCGCTCCGTCTCCCTAGACAGACAACAGCTTTTAAGATGAAGCTTGTGTTTGAAAATGGGATATTGGAGGGAAAGCTACAGGTCTTATTGAAAAGATCACCTCACCACAATGCTAAAATGGTTAAAAAGCAGCTCATATTAATGGAAGTACAGTGCTTTGAAAAACTTGATGCCAAAATCATGATTTTTTATAAGTCGTATCCAGAGGTGGAGATGGTTTGTGTGTCTGTCACTACACTACCTTGGGCTGTTTCTTTAAATCAGAGACAAAGTGAAGGAGAGGATGAAACTAATCAGAATGAAGTCATTCATTTAAAGGACAACATAACCTAAAAATATTGTTGAGGAAATAATGTGAAACCAATCCAGCTGCAACATCATAATTATTGACTGCCTCTAACTGCCCACAGTGGCTCTATTCACCAACATCTGATCCATGATGAGCAATTACATGATTATTTCCTGAATGCTTCTGAGAGATGAAAGACTGTGGAGTCATAGAAATTCAACTTGTGTCACTGCTGCATCTTCACTCTGAATCTGCTTCACTTGTTTTAGAGGGAGACTGAAAAAAGATTTACAGATTTAACACAAGTAGTTCAATGTGAAATTTTCCTTGCATGCAGCTAAGATGTCAGGCACGTAGCCAGTCAGTCAGCCAAACAGTGTTATTAAGTTTTCTGCAATGCTTCAGTTCTTCATAAAACCATAATAAAGGATCTGCTTTATGGATTCTCATCAGGATGCGAAGCCATATCCACATTACAGTCCCAATTCAGCTCATTAATTTTAGGCATTATAATAGTTGCTGCTACTGTGTCTTTGAGTGAATATGTGTGTGTGTGTGTGTGTGTGTGTGTGTGTGTGTGTGGTCCAGGTATTACTCATATTGTAGGGACTTAAACCTGTTTACAGTCATAGTATAGGGACAAAATACAAGTTCTCATAATGTAAATCATTCAAGACTTGTTTTAAGGTTAGAGTGAGTCTCCAGGAGATGCGTGTGTGTGTGTGTGTGTGTGTGTGTGTGTGTGTGTGTGTGTGTGTGTGTGTGTGTGTATGTGTGTGTGTGTGTGTGTGTGTGTATACAGTGTACAGCTTTAGTTTTGTTATGATCAGCTTGCAGAGATTAGCTTTGTGTTGTTTGCTGTATCAATATGTAATTAGAAGCTAGGAGCCACTGCAGTCTAGACCAGCTGTGTGTGTGTCTGTGTGTGTGTGTGTGTGTGTGTGTGTGTGTGTGTGTGTGTGTGTGTGTGTGTGTGTGTAATGCCATGAAGTTCCTTTATGTGCCATCATTATACTTATGAGGTACAGACAACAGCCCTGCAGCCACTGGAGTGCGTAAACACACACATCAGATGCACACACACACACGCACACACACACACGGACAGTTTGCTGGTTAATGGAGCTCTTCTCTTCTTTAATGAGCGTTGTAGTCGTTCTTCTCTCTGCTGTCCCCCTCATTACCTCTCTACACTCTCCTTTGCTTCTACTTCTCTGCTCTTTTACCCGCACCTCCTTCTCTCTTCTTCTTCCTTCCTGTCATGTCAAAGTATCTTCCTTTTTTTTACTACTCTTCTACTCTTGCATCCTTCTCCTTGCCTTCTTTCCTGACTCTCATTTCATCCCTGTCTTCTTTCTTTCCTTCTCTCCTTCCCTTTCTCTCCTCTCCTCATTTCCTCAACAGGACAAATGGGATGATGTCACAGCATCATATTTCCACTGCAGCTACATCAATGTTTTAATTTATCTGAAACATGAGATCAACTTCAGACTTGGTTGAAGTTATGATTGAGTTTCCCTTCAATAACAGAACTCTGTCTTGTGCTCATAAGACATTGTCACTGCCACATCAACACAACGACAGCTTCAGTGTGGTGCGCTGCAGACAACATGTAGCTGGAGGTCGCTCAGTTTACCTCATGTATCTTTGAAAGGACTAATTGACTGGAGCACACTAATTAATCTACAAGCTTTTATTATGACAACAGATTAACGTTTCTTCTCATCAGCAGAAGGACGCTCACTGCAGAGGTTTGATTGGATAAAAAATACAACAGGTCAGTGAGCTCTTTGGATGATTGAGAAGTGTCAGCTGATGTCAAGAAATGAAGGAAACACTGGTTTTTCCTTTTATCACTACAACTATCAGGCTTTTATTGTCATTGTAAACTGCATACAACGAAATTAAGAGTGCTGTTCCTTATTGGTGGGAAGGAAAGAAAAATAGACAAGCAACACAAAAAATCACAAGACAATGATTCATTCTAATAGTAAAATAAGAAATAAATGAAGAAGAATGTATTATATTGCACAATAATAAACAATAACATTGTTAATAGGTTACTGCACATGAATAAATAGTAGTGTGAGATAAATGGTGATTCTTACAGTAGTAGCAGTCAGTAGTGTAAGTTAGTAATGACGGGCCCCAGAGCAGGTTATTATGACGGGCCCTTGGGCTCCTCAGTTAAGCGTAGTGCAGGGGAGCTGTCCATTTCACTGTGGTGCTGAAATAACCACAGACTTTTTCAGTCATTTTTACCACAGTAACCTCATGAATCACGGCAACACACCTCACCAAAGGTGGATGTTATAGAGTGATGATCCACAATCAACATCTTGGCAAGTTGGGAGACTGAGGACTGCTGAGCAATCTGTGCTCTAAAACAGGCCCTGAATGACAGCAGTTGCGCAGGAAACGTAATTCCTATATCCCTGTTGTAGTGGTCAGACAGATGTTTTGCTTTGTCATACAGCTCATCATCGCCTGCGAGCTGAAGAGTCATGGGGTGTAGGATCTCAAACATGTCAGAGGTTGCTCGCATATTGTTGAATCTTGAAATAAGCTGGTTGATTACTGTGTCCAGATTAGTGTTAAAAATATTGACTCTGAAATAGCTTTCTGCATTGGATAGGTGCTCATCTTCACACAGCTCGTCATAATGACGTTTCATTCTTCTGACTCATGTTTTCGAAAGTGGTCTGAGCTCCCCATTTATCATCTGTACTTTGTGTGGTCAAAAGCGCCACGGTTCTCAGACAGGCTCTGTATGGTGTTCTCCAGCAATGTCACTGCTTTCTGTATGTCACTGTTTGTGGCTTGGAGCATTTTAGAAACACCATTCACACTCTCCAATACTACAAAAAATTAAAGTGAATTTCTCAATTTTTTCTTTAATCCTGCTGCTTCACCACGCTCATGGTTCATGGCACTGGTCAGAGATATTTTTGTCAGTGCTTTCATTACGTCCACATATCAGTACCGTATAGCAACAATGGACTCATATCTAGAAGACCAGCAGGTATGGCATAGTCGTGTAGCGGACATACCTGGCCTGGCCTCAGTCACAAGCCATTAAGGAAGTTCATTATAAGGACATGCAGAGTTACAGACCCACAATTGACACTTTGTGACTCTTCCCACCATCAAACTATCAAATTGATAGGAAACAGAGACAAAGGACCCTTATCTCACAAACAGACCATGCTTTTAGCATGCCCAAATAACACAGAACCAGACCAAAGGTCAAAGGGTCAGCTCCAGAGTATTAACCAATGGACACCAGACAACTGGAGAATATAGGCAAGAGGACTTGGAGGACTTGTGTAGCTCCATTTTTTCAGACAAATGCCCCCAATCTCTGACTCCCTTCACCCATGTGTCGTTGAAATGGGTTAAACTGCGGTCTCAAAATAGCCAGCAGGGCTCACAGTATGCACAATCCAATTTTGGAGAGTAGCAAAGCCAGCTGCGCTGCAGTTTAATGCATCGTTCATCTCCAGTAGGTATTGCTGCTTGGGTTGGGCAACTTGACGCACTGACTGCAACTGAACTGCATGGTTCTGACCCTGTCTCTGACTGGTTAGGCCTGCAACCAAAAATATTGAAATATTAACAGTTATCTAAGGCTAGGAATAGCCAGCATCTACTAGGCTATTAGTTAGGTAGAGACATTCGTTTACTAGTAGCCTACAACTTAGCCTAACGTTACAATTAAATAATACATGTCCAAGTTAAAAATGCATGTATGCCTCTCTTAAAATTTACATCTAACACAATAACCTAATATGATGATTATTTAGACCGAAGTTAGCTAGCTTGCTTCTAAGGTTACCTGCTGCATATTTGTCGACACACCACTGAGGGCAGCGGCGTAGATGCTCACAATTCTTCATCGATCTATACAACATGGGCCCCAATGAGGTTGGGCTGTTTGTACTGTCTATACCTACGCCCCTGGTGGCAGTATTGCACTATATTTGTGTCCAGCATGTAAATGGTCTTTGGGAAGAAACTGCTCCAGTTTTCTGTTAAAACACACACCTTCAGGCTCAGAGACAAAGAGCCGCCTCCCATTGTGCATGTCGCCATCTTGCCAAACAAAGCATGATATATAAGTATCATGAAATCATCCATCCATTATCTATACTGCTTATCCTAGTAGGGTTGCGGGGCTGGAGCCAAACCCAGCTGACATTGGGGGAGGGTGGGGTACATGCTGAATAGGGCGCCAGTCCATCACAGGGCTGACATATAGAGTGTCAAACAACCACTTGTGCACAAATTCACACCTATGGGCACTTTAATGTCACCATTTGGGAGGAAGCTGGAGAACCCACAGAGAACCCACGCAGGTACAGGGAGAACATACAAACTCCACACAGAAAGGCCCAAGACCCAGGGTTCAAATCCAGAAGCTTCTCGCTGTGAGACAACAGCGCTAACCACTGCCTACCATGCCACCCTACATGAAATCAATGACATGATGATCAGTGACAGTGACATTGCACCAAAAACTACATCACTACAACAAAATCAGACTAGAAACCACACCAACTGTAAAACCAGAAATTTACCCAGATGATCTAAACCACTTCATTTGGAGGTCAAACTGACAGAGACACTGGACATGTCATCAGTAATCCCTCATTACACAGGAAAACTGTACGTGAGTCAAAGTACAGTTGGTCAGGGCGTCGTGTGGCGTAGTGGTCTAGAGGCGTAGAGGCTACAGTCCTCGCTGCAGTTGGCCCCGGTTCAAGTCCCGCATCGGACACCTTTGCTGCATGTCGTTCCCCCTCTCTCTGCCTCCCCATTTCCTGTCTCTCTACTGTACTATCAAATAAAGGCATAAAAAAGTCCCCTAAAAAAAAAAAAAAAGTACTGTGGGTCAAAGTTGAAGCAGGAGGTGGGTCTATAAATTGTGATGGGTGCTCACCTTTGTTTTCTCTTCCAGAAAAGTTAAGTGAACCTGGAGGTTAGTTTACAACCTGTCTGATCATCTGACTGCTGCTGTTTGATAATCTATCTGTCTGTCTGTCTGTCTGATAAAAATCAGGGTAAGAACTAAAAAAAAGTTCTTCATTAAAACCATTAAACTCAGAGTACGTCTTGAGCATCAGTGGATAAATGTTGTTTTCAGGTTGTTTTCTTTGTCTCTGTTCTGGTGTTTGACCTCAGACTGAGAGACACCAACAGCTGTACACTTGTGTTAGTTAGCACCTAATTTTTTACTCATGTCCTATGGTAAGGTGTTATGAAACCAAACCAAGTTCAGCATGTTAATATTTACTGATCAGCACCAGTGTGTGGTGTAGTTTATTGTAGTGGGTATACTGGGTATGCTGGGATGATTCCCTCCCAGCCTGCACACACCTGTACCAGAGTGACGCCTAATAAGCACCAATACACTCCTAAACACATACAGTAGACACATCCACATGTAACTGAGAGTATTCTGACAGACTGGGTCAGTGTTATCAACAGTTTATTATAAACAACACAAAGCTAACAGCCAATCACATCAACAGCTCTTTGACTGATTCTCTATTGTTTTAGTGTTAAACACCCTCCCTGGAGACAGTTATTCACAGCTGTGACAGTCAGTGGTGCGCTTCACTGATGACGATTCATCAGACTGATAAATCTCTGACTTCTTAATCAAGGTCTGGATCAGAGTGATCTATGATACTTGGTTTTGATGATGTTCATGAACTTTGCCTGGAGTCACCATCTGTCAAGAAGTCCCCTTTCTCTCTGGAGGACCTCTCAATATGAATGCAGGCCAAAGCACATGCACGCCACCAGTCTCAGAGAGCCACTCAGAACTCTGCTGACCCTGGAAGGAGAGAGGTCATGAAGAACTGGTCTACTTAACTCCAAAGGAGAATGCCAGGCAAGCCACAATGTATCTTGCTAAGGAGTCTATTTTTTCGTTATTGCTATGGCGGTTTTAGCTTGTATGGTGCCCTGGGCAAACCCCCCAACCCCCCATACCAATACATATCAATTATATACAATAATAAATACCAAAATAAAGTAGCAAGAATAAAATAGAGAATCAAACTACTAAATTGCACAAATCCTCCAACCACAAATAGATTAACACACTTAAGAGAACCTAATTATAACACTAATGCACGAGCTTTCTTGCTTTCCTTCAAGGAAAGTTGTTTCATACCAAAATAATATACAATCTTAAATACCGAAATAAGGTAACAAGAATCGAAAGAAAATTATATACAGAATAAAATAATAAACCAGTCTGGTGTGCAGACAACCCAGAAAAATGATGTGTGTGAAACTACAGGACTGTAGGCTATTCACAGTACTATGAATGAATTGTGGTTTATTTGGTAGCTTTTCCTGGTTGTTTTATTTGTTTACTTTTTGTCTTCTAGCTCTGTAAAGCGGCTTTGGGTACCTTGAAAGGCGCTATAAAAATCGAAAGTTATTGTTATTATTATTATTACTGATTTTACTAATTGCATGAGTACTGTATAGAAGTGCGGTATTTGATAGATTCCCCCGCTCCAGTGGGGAGACCTGTGGTCAAATTACCCCACACCTCCTCCCCATCTACCACCACCTTCTCAGCAGAGGCCTGCACAAACTAGAGAGGGCTCCCGCTCTGACCCACAGTCAGTGGCGGTTATGGTAACCTGGGCGTATACCCCCTTCAGCATATATTTACAAATATATATACGTGTATGCTGCTCAAAAAAATTAAGGGAACACTTAAATCACACATTGGATCTTGATGAACAAACTATTCAAGTTGAAAATCTTTACTGATGTACATTGGATAATTTGTTGAGAACAAAATGACGTAACAACGGTCAATGGAAACCAAAATTATTAACTCATTGAAGGCTGGATTCACAATCACACAGAAAATCAAAGTGAAAAATTTAAATCACAGGCTGATCCAACTCATGTGAATTTCATCACGGCAACGCATTATGTGACTAAGTAGTGTGTATGGCCCCTGTGTGCCTGTGTACATTCCTGACAACATCTGGGTATCAGTGAGCTCCGGACAGTCTGTGGTGGTACTTGGCGGCGTCAGATGCACCGATAAATAACGTCCCATAGATGCTCAATTGGATTTAGGTCAGGGGAACATACATATGTACAACTAAATAAACAAGACACACACATGGTGGTGTGCAGACTAATTATTATATATTATATATATTATTCTTGACCATTTCACACAACCCAGAAAAATTATGTGAGTGAAATTACAGGTCTGTATTCACAGTGTTATGAATTCATTGTGGTTTATTTTGTAGCTTTTCCTGCTGTGATTGATTTTACTAATTGCATTAGTACTGTTAGACTATTAGAGATAGAAGTGTGCCATTTGATAGATTCATCTGCTCCAGTGGGGAGACCTGTGGTGAAACTACCCCCGCCCCACCCCAGTATGTGCATGATGGACAGCTCCTCAGCTCCCCAATTTTATCTTGACCATCTCAAGTGATATCCTTTTAGTCATCCTGAAGGTTGACCCAGTTGTGCTGTATAGTAATGAGAATGAACTTCATACATATGCCATTCTGCCTGCAACTGTCCTCACCAGCATCAGGGACAGAGTTTAAATGATGACGTCTTACCTGGTCACATTCTTGGTCCATCAGGAGTTCTAACGCTGCTGAAAGTCAGAACCCTGCCAATTCGAGAGTAACTCCACCTCAGTGTGGCAGTGGCTCCATTCTGATTCTTGCTGCTATAAAGCCTTTGTTGGCACACAAATGGCAAACACCCAGGAAATGAAAAATGCATAGGATTGGTGATGCAGAGTCCCCAAAACCCTGCTGATGACCCCACCAGAGGCAAAACATACAACAGAGATCGACCTACGAACCTTCCTTCTCCTAGCCAGTTCTCACTGGCCCTGCCTTCCTGCTACACTATGTGAGGAGAACACAGAAAGGTTGAAAAGCTTAAAAAATTCCTGAATAGCTTTTTGTCTGCTTTCCCAACCACATGGGACATCTCCCAGTGCAGCACTTAGAAGGATGTAGTTGTCAAAGCTATCCCTCTACTAGACCCAAATCCAGTCTCTCAACCAAAGCTGGAAACCAAGATCCTTCTGTTGAAAAGGCCAAAACACAGCTTTCCATCGGAACTATTATCACAGAGCACAGATAAGTCTCTTCCTTCCAGCGGTAAGTTATTATTACTGGAACCACAGCCGTATGAGGTTCCAAGTAGAAGGACGGCTCAGGAGATAGGAGGATCTTGACCCTGTTGCCATGCATCCAATTGTGTTAGACTCCAGGCATCCCATTGCAGAACTTCTAATCAAGGACTATGATGAGAAACTCCTCCACGCAGGACCGGTAACGTCTCTTTGCAGAGCTGAGGTGGAGATACCGGGTTCCTAGAGGGAGAGCTGCAATCTGTCAACAGCGATGGTCCTGTCAACAAAGTCAAAAGTGGTGTGCTTCACTCAATATTCCCAAAATGGCAGACCTACCATGAGCTCGACTCCGCTCGACTCCGAGATGGATAATACTCAAATGTATGACTACACAATTTGTCCATCTGGACATCCTGGATGGTCTGGACTCAGATGCATTCCTGATGGCCTTCAGGTGTTTTGTGGCAAGGAGGGGTAAACCCTATGAGATCTTATCAGACTGTGGGGGATATTCTGACCTAAAAAGGGCATTTTGTGACATGACCCCTGCCCCTCAGGAGCAGCTACAGGGACAACAGGTCACCCTCAAATTCAATTCCCCCAACTCTCCACACTTTGGCGGTACCTGGGAGAGAGAGATAAAGTCTGCTAAAGATGCTTTTAGGTTGGTCATGGGTCAAATCTCACCTCGGATGTTGCAGATGCCAACCCTGTTACCCCAAATCTGTTATTGATGGGGCCATGGGATGCTTCGCTTCCCCAGACTGTGTATGCAAGCAGCCAGCTGATTGGGAAAAAACACTGGCATCATAGCCAAATTCTGGCTGATCCCTTCCGGGCAAGCTTAATAAGGCCTCAGCTTCCTGGCCTGCATTTAAGACCAACATGGAACACAGACAAGGAGAACTTAAAACCAGGGCAAATTGTTAATATTGTTATTAAAAGCTCTGCATTCCTCCCTTATCTATGCGTTTCCATCAAACACACTCATCCTACCTCAGTAGCTGTGGGATCTGAATCTTACACTGTCACTCCCAAACAATTCAGTAAACCGTATACAGTTTCTCTTAAATCTAGAGTCTCAAGACCCTGGGTCCAACATTCTTCACTCATGGATCTCAAACATAATGCAGGAGATATTTAGTGAGCCGGAAATACTTCCAAAAAGGGGCTTATATCACAAAAAGAGGGGAAAAAAGGTGGCATGCATCACTGTTTATTGAATAAAACACATCCCGTGGTCTTCCTGGTGAACGTCCAATCATTGAGGAATAAAATGAATGAATTACATGTGAATATCAGTCATCTACATGAATGCAGGGATGCTTATCTCATGGCATTCACAGAAATATGGCTCACTGACTCAGACTCTAACAATTCCTTGAAAATTAAAGGAGATATTTGTAAGTTTTGCTATTGCTACATAGCTAACATTAGTCTAACGGTGGCTGAAGCTGTTGTCAAGAGACGATCACCACCACCTTCTGCTGACAAGAAATCTCATTCAGCAGCAGAGAAAATTTACAGAACCTTTAAAATAGTGATGATACATTAATGTTAGCTAATTAAAAACATGCAGCGCAATAAAGGTACTGTTGAGCCGAGGAAATGACCAACAAGCAATTGTGTCTGTTGGTAAGTGACAAAAACACTTAAGTGAAAGTTCTGCCACTAAACAATATTGTTGTGTATTCTTGTACATTTTTAAATGAGTATACAGAAATCCTGGAACTTTCTGAGTGGGTACACAATGACACCACAAAACTAAACTATGTCTTTTTGTCATTTGGCAGGCATTTGATCATAAACCAAAGTTCTAGACAAACAGACAACGTCATTATGATCACATTACATCCAGAAGTTAGTCCTGAGTGGTGGTGGACCAACCGGCCAACATTTCCATCCCTAGAGCCATGCTGCTTATGGCCACAGACCCAGATCTTTATTGTCATGGGTGTTTTGCAAAGAGTTCCCAAGCTGAGGTAGGCAGTAATTCTCATATTGTAATTTAACTGGTCTGAGAGACGTCTGCTCCTCCTCTTGGCTCTGTTCTCAGACTTTAGAGAATCTAGCCTGTGCTGGTCAGCCAAGCATAGTTCTTTTCAGAGAGTGAGAGCATTCCTATTGGCTGTTCTACTGATGCAAATGTGCACATCCCTTCGAATGGACATGTGTCTATATCGGAGAAACGTTTCAGAAATAAAGTGAACTTGTTGTACCTCTCTTCTCTTTTGAATGTTGCTAATAGTTTAGTCTTCTGCTAACTGTAACAAACGGCTTACAGCTGAGATGCTTGTGTTGTTTGTATGAATCACGTGATATGAAGGGAGAGCTGCAGGAGGGAGGCTGATTTTTGACAATTTCTTTTTTTCTAGATTGGCGGTGGAGTATTAGACGTCATGTGTGTTCCTGTGCGGTGAGTGATGTCATGTCTAATTTTGTGCCATTAAGCTAACTGCAGTGAAAGTATCTTTCTCCAGTCAGAGAAGAGGTTCAGTGAATGGACCCAGACCACAGTGAATACAGTCAGCAGCTATACATGAGAACAGGAATGGTATTGTAGAAAGCAGCAGGAATGTTCATGTGGTATTGAATGGTCGCTGCGGTTACCATGGCAAGGCACCTGCATCTGGCCATCTTCACCTGACAAATATAGCTGCAAGGTGCCAAGCAAAAGCATGTCAAGTCATGCTCACTTCACACAGGTGCAATAAGGACTTGTCTACCCACTGAGCATCTCTTAGACACCGCCCACTTCATGTTTGTGTCTGTACTGTCAGCTCTGTCTCAGGCTCTGACCTGGGTGATGGAGCAGCAGGACGTAGGCTCACAGTCCTGCTCAGCCCTGTTGTATTAACACTGAACATTTCCTGTGTTTTTCTCACAGACCAACCACTCGTGAGTTAAATGTTGTGGCTGTTAATTCAAATGTAAGTGATGATCATTGAAGTGTGGCATCTTCAATCCTACACACCACGGTATAGATGAATCATCTAACTGAATCAGCTTTATCAATAGTTTAGACTATCAACATCCCACCTACAGTCAGATAGAGGGTTAATACAAGTGACTGTATTGATTGTTCTCCAGTGTTCAGGTCCATCACATGATATTCCTACAGTAGGTCTGGTCTCTGTTTGAAACTCACCAGGGGTGTTTACAGCTGTGCTGAATGGTCACACTGTGGTAGAGGGGAGAGGCGGGATGAATCACACAGATAAGGTTAATGACAAACACTTTCAGACTCTCTTTGAGAGAAATCTGTGATATTGCACTTATATTGCAATTTTATACAAAGACGTAGATGTAATAAAGAAGCTCTTGACAGACTGAGTTTCAAACATTTATAAAACCTGTTGGACCCAGGTTAATGACAGGAAGCTGTTTTCAGAGGCTCTGCGACAATAAAAACATTGTACTTAAAACATACTGACCCTGAAGTTGTCTTTAAGAAACTCAACCTACTTGTTTTACTTGGTCTGACATGAATCACAACTGAACAGACCTCACTGCTTTATGTTAATAACAGCCTTCTTTCATTAGCAAATTGAACATTGAATGAATGATATAAACATGTACTGCCCATTAACTTGTAGAGGCTAGATGCTAAAATTCAGACAGTTCCAGTAAGTCATTAGAATTCCGTAATTACCTGAAACAGGCTCTTTTTAAAGTCATGACCTCAGCTTTATTGATGGTGGCTCCAAAGGAACTGTTGAAACATGAAGGACTAATATCTCTGCTGAGTAACTGTGCTCTTCATCAGACAGAAGATTCCAGGAACAAAGCTCAGCTCCTCTGATGCCAGACTCACTGGCACACTGCAGCTGAAGCTTCTTCAACATATGGTGGAGACTGGATCAAACATGGAGGACGGGATGAAAACCATTTGTTTCTGGCACAATGCAGAATGTCAGCTGAATGACTTGGATGAGACTGACTGTTGCTGGAGTCATCTTTAGCAATTTTGGGAAAAAACAGATTTACTGATGATTTAGGAAAAATGAATTGAGCCTTGCTGAAAGTCCAGAGTCTGGACTGATGGTGGTTCTAGAGTCAGAAGACGCCATTCAGTTGTATTCCTGTGTAAAGCTGTAGTTCTATTAAAAAGTTGTAGCTAAACAACAGTCACAAACTCGAAACCAATGACCTCTAATACCATCTCATCATTAACATCAGTTTGATTTCCTGTTTCATTTAAATATCCTGGTCAACACACATGAAATCCAGTCACCTAACAACACAGGGACAGAGAGGCACCACAGCTAATCATCAGCTAATCACAATCAACTTTAAAGAAAGAAAAAGACCCAAACCCACATGAAACACTGTAGGGCCTTAAGTCCAAACTGGTCGAGAGCCAAGACCAAAGGGACAGAACTGCAGTCCCACTGAGAGGGGACAGGATGAGGCCAGGTGCACAAACACCTGAGCACAGAGCAGCTTCACAGGCAGAGGGCGAATGAGAGCCACACCCACCAAGGCTTGATCACAATCAGCCAATCAGAGACCGGGAGCAGAGGTTACCATTAGCTTGAAGCAAATGAAACAAAATAACTTTAGCCAGAAAACCACACGTTCAGCAGAGGCTGAAAGCAGAGCAACAACTCCACCTTTAACAGAGCCAGAAATAAACCACAGAGACATGTTCTGACCCAGGACTGCAGAAAAACAAGAATGTATATATTAGCATACAATCGTCTGGGCATGACACTTCACCTCAGCAGGCTCCAGGAGCAGGCAGAAACTAATTACAGAGTCACAGTCACCCACCTGGATACAGTACTGAACCGCCCAGCTATTAAGAAGCAGGTGAACTGAATCTAGTAATAACAGTGAGGTGGGCGGGTGAGAGGAGAAATTCTCATTTGATCAAAGTAAATACAGTATTACACACTCTGAAGATCATCCAGGTGCTGAACATGATGTTTGAAGATTCCTGAACTTCTCCTGATATTTTGTCATCTGCTGTCTTCTTCTCTCTACTGTGTCTCCATCATCACAGAGTCCATCCATCTTACTCTGCTTAGTTCCATCAGAAGATCATTCACCAAACTGTTAGGTATGTGAACGCCTAAACACAACTCTCTCTAGTACTTCAGAAAAGAAGGGAAGGTTAGAGACTGATCGCTGATGATTCAGAGATCTAGATCAAGGTGTGGTTTCTACAGTAGAGGTTTAAACTCAGAAGTCTTAAACTAGCGTGTCAATACCAGGTGTAATTAGCTATATTCAGCATTTAGGTTGAAAAACTGTAAACTGAAATCTGGGAAGAGTTTAGCTGGTGGAGGGTTGGGGAGACGACACAAGCTTAGACAGTATCCAGACAATGACATACAGTCTCAAAAACAAAGACTGTCTAGGTCTCAACATAAAGCTCAGCTGGTTCTGCAGAAGAAGCTAGTTTTACATCTAATCTCATTTCACTCCAGAAAAAGTGTAAAAATTGTGATCTGAAAAGGTTGAGCAGAGATGTTAGTTTCTGAGTCAATTTGACTTTGAATTAGAACCTGTAGTAGTACCTGTAGTAGTAGTACCTTGAGTATTAGAACCTGTAGTATTAGTACATGTATTAGTAGTACCTGTAAGGGAAGAACCTGTAGTAGTAGTACCTGAATTAGTAGTACCTGTAGTAGTAGTACCTGTGGTGTTAGAACCTGCAGTAGTAGTACATAGTAGTACCTGTAGTAGTAGTACCTGTAGTAGTAGGAATTGTAGTTGTAGTACTTGTATGAAATTTTCCTGATCCATGTTGTTACATCTTTTTTTTAACTAATTATCTATCAGAGTCGTTGAGCACATTGCAGATTAATTCAGATTCCCATGAACAAAACAAGTTCACATCGTATATTATTAACTAATTAGTGAGTTTTAGTCCATGTTTTATTTTGGCGCTGTGGGTCAGAGAACAACTGACCTGTCCTCTGTCCTCTGGTAGGACACCAGGACATCTCCAGGACTGAGTTCAGTTGGGTTTTTATTTATGTGATGAGTCATGAATCCTGGAATCTTCCACATTATCAAAAAGAACATGAAGTTGCACACTGCTCTTCACACCTGAGAGTGTGTTTACTGACCACAGCAGTATAAGGGAGAGGCAGGCAGTCATCCCACTGATGTTATTAAGCCTCAGCTCATGGTGAAACAATAATAAAGGATTGACTGTATAGATTAGACTCCAGATGCACAGCTCATATCCACATTATATCTGCAGCTCAGCTGCTTGGTCGATGGGTGGTTGAATGATTGGCTAGTTGGCTGTAATAAGCTCAGATCAGCAGTATGGAGTTAGTTGAATCTGGTAGAATCTATTAGTTCTGGAGAATTTCAAGTGAATGTGCAAATAGAGGCGACACTATCAGCTGGCTGCACACCTGGGGAGGGAGAGAGAGGGGGGTGAGAGAGGAAGGGCAGAAGAGAGGAGAGAGAGTGGTGAGATGATGCCTAATGTGGTGTGTAATGCTGTTTTTCTCTCTGTGATTGGCTCCATTTAACCCTGAGTAACTCCCCCCCCCACTCCCCTCTTTTCCCCAGCTGGATGACACACATCCTATATGAGGGGAGCTCTGCTGCTGTCCCTACCTGCTTCTGGAGGGAAATTCATCTTTATCTGTCCTGACCCAGTGGCTGTTACCTGGCCGTGCTGTCTCAGCCACATCTGCTGTGAATCAGCACAAACCAGAACCTATCACTGGTCTCAGAGAGGGGGGGGGGTGAGAGGAGTGGAGGAAAGAGAGAGGGAGGAAGAGGAAGATATGGAGAAATGATTCCAAACCAAGATCATCACTCAGATCCATCATGTGTAGAAACTGCGAGGCTGGTGTCGTTGTGTGAGCCTGAGGCTGAGACGCTGTTGATCCGTTCACTGGAGCCATGAGCAGAAAATAAAGCTCTGATAAGGTCCGTTCTCAGCACAATGTGAAGTAGCCCACACTGTCAGCTGTTGCATTCAGGGGGGATTAATATCCTGGGAATGTGGGTGATTAAACATTAGTCATGCTAAACTGATCATTCATTACCAAATTTTAACCGCTCCCAAAAAGAAAGGGATTTTATTTCACCTCCACCGAGCACGAGCTGCAGCCAGAGAGCAGAAAACCCATTGGTGCCATGTCCTGACAGCATTATATACAGTACAGTCTGCTGAAGGAGAAACAATAACACCGTTTTCTAGAAGACACTGCCAGGATCAACATAACCTCAACCACACTCATTCTCTTTATTTGACAGGTTGTTACGTGCCTCTGTGTTGTTTGTGTGTGTGTGTGTGTGTGTGTGTGTGTGTGCCATGTGATTTGGCATGGCTGTCCCTGTTCACCAATCAGGAGCTGGGGCTCAGAGGCTGAGTGGGCCATCAGCATTTCACAAACAGTGTGAGTGTTCTAGTGAGGATAGCTGCTCAAAGCTATACTGTTGAAGTCTATTTATTAATTTGTGGTTGTGGTTACTTTGTGTTGTCCTGGTTCTGGTGCAGTTTTAGTTTCCCAGTGAGTTTCCCATTCGTTCTTCATTGTAGTTTTCTCTTATTGTGAATAATAAATCCTTAGTTATTGTTGAATGTGGTTTCCTGTTTCTTTTCTGTTTTGCCTGGTTCTTAGTTGATCCATTTTTACTTCCCCATATCCCTGGACTCTTTCTGGGGACATAACCACTTTGGGGCTCGTCTGGGATAAAAACAGAGATATGTATCTGTTTCAGGCCTTGTGTTTTCCGGTGACTGCCATGGTGAGTGTTAGTGTCTGAATGTTTTCTTGTTTGCCTTGTTTGTTGTTGGCGCTGCGTTAGACAGGTGAGTGTCCAGCCGAACTGGAGAGGGGGATGTTTGTGAGTTATTTTCATTGTGCTGTGGGGTTTTGTTTCTTCTTTTTTAGGGCTCCATACACTGAGTGCAGGAACTGTTGTTATTGTAATTACATGGCCCAGTTGGATTGTCCAGGGTTGAATGTCTTATCTTAGCAGATTTTGATGTTCACCTGTGGCCTTGTAACTCTGACATGAGCACCTGCCTTTAATTGGGACCCAATACTTGTGGCGGGACCTAAACCTGGTGACCAGGTTCGGGTCCTGTCTAATCCAGCTTTTCCCTGATGGTGTTGGAACTCCATGCGCATCATCTTCACAGCATTTTGTGTTCGATCTGACCATGACATCTGTGAGACATGTGACATACAGTTATCTTACATATTGTTGTTTGCAGTTACATTTTTGTTTGTTTTGTTTTTGGACTCTGAACTTCCCCATCACCTGTTTTATATTTGATCTCTTAATGTCTCCGCTTCCTCTTGTTTCTCTCTGCTACAGCGACAGAAAGGGGGATGATTGTGTACAATTGTTTGTGTCATGTTGTGAAATTACAAAACTTAATAAACTGAACTGACTCATAGAGAGTTCATCATGACGCATGTCAACAGTAAAGATAATAAAGAGTCATGTTACAGGGAGTAAAAGCATTCAGTGTATCTGTAGTTTATGTCCTTCAGGACACATGACTGCAGCACAGCTCTGACACCATATTAATATTTCCTACACTATAATATTAGAAATCTGTCATGAGGTTTAACAGTATCAAACTGTATTATCTCATTAACAGTAGTGTGAAAAGCTGAGCCTGTAAAATCCAACCCTTTTAGGAGGTCATGAATCTTAGTGAACACTCTGTGTAAAGTGAGGTGTGTGGGATGAACCTCAGAGACACAGGCTAATATACGTCCTGGTTTATTCTCCTTGACAGACACTCCGTTTATTTGCACATTGCCAGATGACTATTTTAAGAGGTGATGTATTTTCCTTTGTCTTCTAATCTTTGTCTATTTCTCACACTGTCATTCTGTGTTCTCCCCTTAATTCCCAACTTTTTCCCTCTCTCTCCCCCCTCCTCCCCACCGCTCCCTCTTCCGAGTAGAGCCCTGTAACCAGCAGTGATTTGATTACTGTGTGCAGCTACGCTCTTTCTTTGTTATCAGCCTTCATAAATGTTTAAGGAGCATTAAGGAGACGCACACAGAGCAGACAGACAGAGGGGATATCTTAATGCTTAAATGACCATTACCCTTCTCCATTTACAGATTAAAAGCTTTACTTTGTTTCCTCTACCTACTTCTCATCCTCCCCCTGCTCACCATCATCATCCTCTCTCTGCATTCGTCCTTCAGAGCTCTGGAGAATCACTTTGTTTTGATGATGGTGGTAAAGAAAGATCGGGACAAAGGGACGAAGGAAGAGGAAAAAACTGGCAAAAACTCATATCTGAGTCTGATAAAGTCATTTTATTGAAGGTCACAGTTGATACAGTGTGACAGTAAAATCTGAGAGGTGTTCACAATGAAACAAGTTGAACAAACAGAAGAAGGATAAATAACTGTATTACTGGTAATGTTGGTGATGGTTTAAAGGGTCCCAGTGGGGATGTTGTGTGTCTTAGCTTGATCTAACCCCAACCAGTTATCTCTGCTACATTCATCCAAAACCTGAGGCAAAACCATAGACAAAGAGATAAATAAAGATGGATGTAACCTCCGTGATGTCACCCACAAGTTTCTGAAGAGCAGTTTTGAAGCTCAGAGGCTGCTCCATCGTCACCATTTTAGCAGTGTCTGACTCCGCCCATCTCCCAGTTTGTCCAAAAATGGACAAAGAGGACGGGCGTGTGGAGTATATGGCATACGCTAACCCACCTGTCACTCAAAGGGGCCACGCCTTTAATTCTACATAATTTGAAGTCTTAATAAAATGTAAACAGGTGAGTTATATAAACAGTTGTCATGAAGGAGGAAATTAGCTCTGGAGACCAAAACTGTTTTTGTACCAGGCTTTAAACATTAAGTCTGGGTATCGTTACTGATTTCCTGAATCAATTTGATTCCGATTCACAAGGTCCCAATTCAGTTCGATTCCTGATTCCATTTCATTCAATATCAATTCAGTTAGAGATTTGGTTCTTTTGAGGCTCTTTAAATTGTTCCTCTAACCTGGTGCGTTAATAAAAACATTAATGTTGACATTACGAATAGACACAAAGCAGTTACATTAATTAACTGTCTATTTAATATAACCGACACTTTAGACACATCTCAAAAAACAATAGGCGTAATGTGCATTGTTAACATACCGTAGTGCACCGGCTACAGTATATATGAACAGGTACACACAGCTTCTTCTTCACATCTTACATACAGCTTTGCTTTTGTACAGATCTTCGCTGACTTCATAGTTTAAATCTGAAGTGCAGCTACACATCTGCCTTTAGAGTTGCCACTGACTTTATTGGGACCTCATCTGTCACACTGTTGCCTCTCACAGGCAGAGGTGTAGAGCACACCTATAGTCCACGCGTACGGTTGAGTTGCAGCTTGTTACAAATGTTATGTAACTTCTGTTCCTACGGTGACCAGTTTACATTCATTTACTGACTTGTGTTGAGCAAATTAAGCCGCATTGGAAACATACATTCAGAGGAGAAGGGCAAAGGTCAGGTTAAGATAGGAAAACAGGCAAAGCTATGAAAAAATAGCTAAGCTAACAGGCTAGGCTATGAAAACGTAGCTAAGCTAGCTTTATGTCCAAGTGTAACAGACTGACTTTGTCATGTTTCTGTGTAAATGCATCACAGATAAACAAACTGTCAGAAGAGTGAATGGATGTTTTTTGTCTTTTCATCTTCACTAATTAACCATTTAATTCACTTAGCAGCTCAGCGGCTACCGGCAGCTACCAGAATCTTTTAAGGTGGAATGTTTTTTTGCGTCATGCTCAATGCATGATTGAGGTTTGGAAATCAATCAATACACCTAAAATGTCAATATGAAAACTTTGACCATTTGATTTGTTTTTTTAGCTCTGTACATGACAGAAGTGATGAAGCACTTAAAATGTTTATACATTTCAACCTAATTCTGTAAACTGTGGATATTTTATTTCATCACTTTGAGAAAAAAAGTTGCGGAATGTTGTACTGGTGGCTCTAGCAGCACTATATCTATGCTTACCTGACCAGATCTCATTGTGACAGCCTCACACATCCACAGGAGAGTGCAAAAGACGTATATTAAAAAATAGATCTTGAGTTTAATGAATCGATATTGAATTATTCAACTGAAGATTGATTTTAATTGGAGAATACATTTTTTCAACCCAGCCCTGGTAAACATGTTTATTTCTACTGTAAAGTTGGACATTTTAACATGGGAGTCTATGGAGATTGACTCACTGTTGGAGCCTGACTCTAGTGGGCATTAGATGAACTGCAGTTTTGGCACTTCAGTGTTGGTTTCTCTTTTTATTCCCAGCGGTTCATGCTTGGTTTAAACCTTAACCCAACCATGGAGGGAGGGGCAATAGGAAACATTTTAATGGGAAGAAAACACACGATTCCTTTTAAGGGGAAGCAGACTTTGATATGGGACCTCATCTGTCACACTGTTGCCTCTCACATGCAGAGGTGTAGAGCACACCTATAGTCCACGCGTACGGTTGAGTTGCAGCTTGTTACAAATGTTATGTAACTTCTGTTCCTACGGTGACCAGTTTACATTCATTTACTGACTTGTGTTGAGCAAATTAAGCCGCATTGGAAACATACATTCAGAGGAGAAGGGCAAAGGTCAGGTTAAGATAGGAAAACAGGCAAAGCTATGAAAAAATAGCTAAGCTAACAGGCTAGGCTATGAAAACGTAGCTAAGCTAGCTTTATGTCCAAGTGTAACAGACTGACTTTGTCATGTTTCTGTGTAAATGCATCACAGATAAACAAACTGTCAGAAGAGTGAATGGATGTTTTTTGTCTTTTCATCTTCACTAATTAACCATTTAATTCACTTAGCAGCTCAGCGGCTACCGGCAGCTACCAGAATCTTTTAAGGTGGAATGTTTTTTTGCGTCATGCTCAATGCATGATTGAGGTTTGGAAATCAATCAATACACCTAAAATGTCAATATGAAAACTTTGACCATTTGATTTGTTTTTTTAGCTCTGTACATGACAGAAGTGATGAAGCACTTAAAATGTTTATACATTTCAACCTAATTCTGTAAACTGTGGATATTTTATTTCATCACTTTGAGAAAAAAAGTTGCGGAATGTTGTACTGGTGGCTCTAGCAGCACTATATCTATGCTTACCTGACCAGATCTCATTGTGACAGCCTCACACATCCACAGGAGAGTGCAAAAGACGTATATTAAAAAATAGATCTTGAGTTTAATGAATCGATATTGAATTATTCAACTGAAGATTGATTTTAATTGGAGAATACATTTTTTCAACCCAGCCCTGGTAAACATGTTTATTTCTACTGTAAAGTTGGACATTTTAACATGGGAGTCTATGGAGATTGACTCACTGTTGGAGCCTGACTCTAGTGGGCATTAGATGAACTGCAGTTTTGGCACTTCAGTGTTGGTTTCTCTTTTTATTCCCAGCGGTTCATGCTTGGTTTAAACCTTAACCCAACCATGGAGGGAGGGGCAATAGGAAACATTTTAATGGGAAGAAAACACACGATTCCTTTTAAGGGGAAGCAGACTTTGATATGAGACCTGTTTGCAGAGAGGACATGAAACAGTCTTCAGCTCAGTTTAACTTTAACCAGCCAACACCTTATATGACCTGCTGCTGGTGATGTTAGTGATGTGTTAAAGCCAAGAAGCTGAACTTGAAGATTTTGTTCATTGCTACTGTGAAACAGAGTCTGACAAGTCAACCTGCCTGGTGCTCCCATATTGTCACAATTTAACTCACATATGCAAACTAAACACTTGCACTGGGGATGATTGATGGGCCACTGATCATGTTTAGATTAAAACTACATGATAGGAAGATCGGCATTAATGCTCCTCATCAACAATCACCTTTAAACTGATCACCTGTGGTTAATAATCTGGTATCTGCGACTGAGAGAAGTACTGAGTGCTGTGTAGTGTAGTCCCACCCTACCACTTTGTTTAATGCACCGGTGTGCCACAGGCCACCAGTACAAAACAACATGTCAGCCGTGTGGAACTTTTACCAAATGCATGAGACTGGAACAGCTGATCTCACTCATAGATGATCGGTATTGGTATCAACGGCAAAAAAACTTGATTGTGCTACCTTGCACTGTAGGCTCTGGTGAAGGACAGCAACTCTGCAACATTACCAAGCTGACATGGACAAAATATAGCGGAGTACATTAAAGAAAGAACTGGTTTTCGATCAACATACCTTCAGAGTAGCCCCAACACCAGTATGTAAGATTCGTTCAGGATAGCTCTAGTCTGAACTACAGGACATCTGTCATTTTCATAACCAAGTGTAAAACCATGAAAGCCTCCGAGACTGTCCGAAAGTATGGACCCTTATCCCTGTTTGTACAAGATGAGACTAGAAAGATACAAAGGCCAGAGTTCTTGGAGAGAGATCAGGGAGGCAGTTTAACCAAGCCAGGAGAAGACACTGATGACTCTGATAGCAGAATTTCTCTCTGCCTTCTAGGGTGGCCTTTTAGGACAGGTATAAACACTTTTACATCTGGACATGGTTGAACCACATGTTAAATGACCAACTGCATTTCTAGCTCTGAACCCTTAAGAACGTAAAAACCGAATGATGCATATCACTGTATTTGGCCACAATACTATTGAGTTCTCCACCTTCATTCCAGCTGCTCAAAAGTCAGCTGAGGGTTATCTCTATGTAAAGTTTGATGAATCCAGCAGGACTGGATCAGTTCAGTTCAATGAAATGAAATCCCTCTGCTCCTCAACCACATCTTGAAGCAACACCCATTGAGAATGTGACTAACTACCCGACTCAGCAGTGGGAAACCCTCAAGTCCTTATAGGCCTTCAAAGGCCTTCAATCAGATCTTTCCTTGTTGTTGTTGCCCAGGCAAATTAAAGGTTAGCTGGCTCACTCATTGGTTAGGACTTCACAACCAGGACAGAAGGCCTGAAGCCCCCGCAGCTGTGTGTATTTGTTTAGTAAGTGGAAGGTGATTTAACCAATCACATTTTGATTTATAGTGAGAGTGACCAAAAATCACTGCCCTAGTCCTTCTTCAAGGGTTCAGGCCACATGTATCTCACAGGGTTTACTTTCTTGTTTCCAGCGGTTTAATCAACAGATCAGGACTTCAGTCACTCAGTCAGACAGACAGCAGTCACAGCATATATGGTAAAGTTGCAGGACTGTCTGCAATGGACTTCACATGACAACAATAACCAAGGAACAGACAGAAAATCACACTTCACAAATTCTTCAAAGATAGACAGACATCACCGTTTCTCCTCTTGCTGGTTTACAATGTTGGTAAATTAATTAATTAATTATACTGTTGTTCTCATGGTTTCTGTAAAATGTACTGAAATGTTGAATTGTGGAGAATCTATCTGAGCAATTTATTTTGAGCTGATGCAGGAGGTGGAGCAGTATCACCTAGATATAACTGGGCTCAACTCTACACAAAGCAGTGGCTCTGTAACCAAACTACTGGAGAGGGCCTAGAGTGTCTCTTTTTGCCCAAGGTGACAGGTGCTAGGACTAGGATTCTCACAAGTCCTCAGTTGAGCACCACTGTATTGAAGTTCTCCCTGGGGAACGAGAAGGTTGCCTCTATGTGACTGTAGATCACTGAGGGGAAGCCTCTGATTGTTATGTTTGGTTTTGCACTGAACCGCAGCTCGGAGTATCAGACCTTCTTGGAGTCTCTGGCCGGTGTACTGGAAATGGTTCCTCCTGGGGACTCGATAGTTCTGTTGGGCGATTTCAATGCTCATGCTGAACAGACCTGGCAAACCCAAATGTGTAGTGAGGGTGAGCTGGGAATGTCTGGCGGATGCCAGCTTGCACCTCCAGAATAAATTCTCATGCATCCTAGGAGAGTTGGGGACATAGAGTCAGAGTGGGCCATGTTCTCCAGAAGCAGGAGGTACCGGAAAGCCAGAGGGGCTGCAGCTTCAGCAGTCGCGGAAGTTAAAACTTGGGTGTGGGAGGAGTTCAGGGAGGCTATGGAGAGGGACTTTTTTTCAGCTGCAAAGAAGTTGTTCAAACTGTTCAACAACTCAGGAGTGGAGTGGAGATGCTGTTTGGTGGTGGAAAGAACACTTTGAGGAGCTCCTGAACCCTCCGAGTAGGAGGTAGAGTTGAAAGACTTGGGGGAAACCTCATTCATAGCCGTGGCAGAGGTCACTGAGGTAGTCAAGAAGGCGTCAGGTATGGATGAGATTTGCCCTGAGATGCTGAAGGCTTTGGACATTTTTGGGCTGTCATGGCTGACACGCCTCTTCAATGTCTCATGGAGGTTGGGGATAGTACCTGTGGAGTGACAGAACATACGTCTGGGTCCTCGGCCAGAGTCTGGCCCATATACTTCCACATCTGGTCAGATTCCGGTTGTAATCCTTCAGTATTGTCTGACAGCCACAAGATTTTCTGTGTGTGTGCTTAAATTGGTCTAAATGTGGAAGTAGCATCTGACATTCATGCTGTATATGGGCCAGATTCGGCTGTGGTACTGGGTATATACTGGGCCAGAAGAAAACAAGCATGTGGCCCAAGTATGGGCCAGATTTATTTTGCTACCCGTGGAGGCTTGACCGATTGGGCCTCTGGGCTCATCCTTCCAGTTAGGGTGAGGAGCTCAGACATCCAGAGGGAGCTCGGAGTAGAGTCGCTGTTCCTTCATGTCAAAAGGAGCCAGTTGTTTGGAGGTTTGAAGACACACAACCTCCTGGGTGCCCAAACCTCTGCTGGAGGGATTAGATATCCCAGCTGGACTGGGAACGCCTTGGGATGCCTCATGAGGAGCTGGAAAGCGTTGTCGGAGAGAGGGACAGTTCATCACTGCAGCCCAGTTTCTTTTTTTAAATGAACTCCTTATTGGACAATTGGACTAATATCTCACAATTTAGGTGCAGGGCCAACATCTGGCGCAGTACGTTGAATGCTCTCTGTATAGCAAGGCAAAAACTATGGATGTGGAGGAACCCTAAACATGCCTTATCCCTATTTATTTCCCATAACCACCATCTTTCCCTGACCTCATCTGTTGTCATGTGTAGATGTACAAAGACAGAATTTTCAAAATGTTGGACATTAAAAAAACTGAAAAAGATTATTAAACAAATTCTGGGTTTTGCTGAAACATCCAATGTCAGAGTTCTTGACTAGCAGTTGGGTCAGACTATTTTACCTTACAGTATAGCTATATAATTCTGATCCTCCAGCTGAACCTTCACTTACAGCTGGACCTTCACCTTCAGCTGTTTATGTTATTTTACATATATGAATAGAAGCAGCTTCAGTGTGAAAGTATCAGAGCAAACAACTTGAACATTTGTCAAATAGTGAAGAAGAGAGATGAGGGAGAACAGAGAGTTTCAAAGTGAACAGAGTGAATGAGGTGTGTGTGGGTGGGTGTGAGGGGGTGGGTGGGGTTGCAGTCGGTGGTGAGAGATCAAAGGGATAGAGGTGTCTGTGGAGGTAAAGAGAATCTGAGGCCTGAATGTAAACAGGGTCATTGGAGAGAGATGAGCCATGGAGACTGGAAATACTCAGTACTCACACACACACACACACACACACACACACACACACACACACACAACATTAGACATCTGGAATTGTGTGTGTATACTTACATTCTGACATATGAAGACAGAGTCTTTATTGTACAGACAACTTCTCCTTCAGTTGTGTGTGTGTGTGTGTGTGTGTGCGTGTGTGTGTGTGTGTGTGTGTGTGTGTGTGTGTGTGTGTGTGTCTGTGCGTCCGTGCGTGCGTGCGTGCGTGCGTGCGTGTGTGTGTTCAGGTGATGTTTTTGTCTGGACAGATTCTTTAAAGTTAATGACCTCTGACATTTAAATAAATGCTACAGTTGGAGTGTTGATCACAGACTGCAGCAGTGATTCTCTCAGACTCTCCTCATTAGAGCTTTTATCTGCTCCTCCAGACACCTGGGGTCTTTTGTTGTGAATCAGTGGTGCACGGCTCAGGATCACAGGGTGTGGCTCAATGCTGATTTTCATGGCCTGAGGTGTAACTGCAGCAGAGATGCAAACAGCATGGGATTAGTCAGAATACATTAACAGCTGGTATGGTGATGACCAATCACATCAGTCCATTTTAAAGCAGAGAGCAGCCATCTTGTGCAGAATGACTGTGTAATTAGAGAACCACTGCTACATGAATAAATGGGGGGTAACAGAGGATGAGGTCACTTTCTGTGGTCTCAGTGCATTATGGGACATAATGACACTGTGTGTGAATGAACATAAGTCACACCACACAGGCACATGCCCTGTTGGGATGTAAAGTGTTCTCACTGTAATGTGAGTGTGAAGTGAAATTAAATTACTACAGCGAACACTTTGCCTCATCACCTACATATTCTGTGTTCTCCATTGGAGAAATTTATATTGTACAAAATAAGACTTTAAAGGACCAGATGTTGGTTCTTCATGTTATGGATCCACCAGATGTTGAAACTTTCCTCTGAGATTCTGCTCCATGTTGACATCATGCATCACATCGTTTCTGCAGATTTGTTCAGCTGCAACTTCATGCTGCCAATCTCCTCTTCTTACCACATCCCAAAGGTGTTTTACTGGACTCAGGTCTGGAGACTTGCAACAATACTCAGATAGACTGTGACATTCAGACCAGGATTGATTGGTATTAAGAAGAAAACATTCCCCAGACCATTAGTTTATGAGTCTGTCTTTCTGGGATGCTCAAAACTCACATATACAAACAGATAAAGAATTGCACACACAGGTTTTGGTTTGAACATACACCGTTTTATTATCCATGCTTAATAATACAGTCATCTGGTGCACACATTTATTCAACTTTCTATATCCGTTTTGTTGTGTTACTTTCATAAACTGAAGTAATTTATTGTCATTAAGTGAATTCAGTTTTCTTTGAGTTACCACTTCAGGGAGGTTGCTGCTGGAGTTTCCTGGCTGGACCATCAAAAGGAGTCTGTGCTCAACCAGACCTGCTTCAATGGTGTTGGTTACTGGTTGGACTGCACCATGTTCCTCCAGAATCATGGTTTTCTAATTAGATTTTTTGTTATTATTTCTTTGTTTGTTATTTGTTTCAGTACTTTTTCCCAGTTAATATGGTTCAGCATTACACTGACATGTTTTATGGGCCGAGAATTATGATTAGAGGTATCTTTGTAAATGAAAATGACCATTATTTTTCAAAGTTTTACCTGTCTCTCTCTGGTCAATCAGATCAGTCACTGGCAGTGAGTATGTGTCCATTGCAGCCTCAGGTTTCTGTTCTTGGTGACAGGAAGTGGAACCTGACCTGGACTTCTGCTGCTGTAGTCCATCCACCTCAAGATTGGGCCATGTATATCCCTGCTGACAAAGTCTCACTACAGAGACTGAAGGCACTGACTGTGATTAAGGGAAGGTCCTTGCAAGTGTAGCAATACAACCACATATCCAAAAGTGTGTGTGTGTGTGTGTGTGTGTGTGTGTGTGTGTGTGTGTGTGTGTGTGTGCGCACGCTTGTTTTCTTTTGTGCCGTCATCAAATGAGTTGTGAGATATCAGTGTGTTTTCATCAGTCCCACACTGACAGCCTCTATTAAAAACACCCTTGGACTCATTCTCATCTCAGTGTGACAGGAGCTGTTCCCACAGCAGCAGGATGACGAGCCGAGGAGCAGACAGGAGTTAACACAGATCCAGGTCTAATATTTCTCTATTCTGATTTATTTACCTCTGGCCAGTGAGAACGTGCAGTTCCTCAGATGATAAATTTAAGATACATGACGAACAGTAAACTTGTAGAAGAGTTCAGCAGTGTTCCCCTGTTTCCTCTGAAGCTGACCTGATGGTGAACTGAAGTTAACCTGATGGTGAGCTGATGCTGAGCGAAGGGTGAGCTGATGGACAGTTGAAGCTGACCTGATGCTGAGCTGATGGAGAACTGACCTGATGGTCATCCAAAGCATACTTGATGGTGATCTCAAGCTGAGCTGATGCTGAACTGATGGTGAGCTGAAGCTGACAAGATGTTGAGCAGAAGCTGACCTGATTCAGAGCTGATACTGAGCTGATGTTGGCCTGATGGTAAGCTGAAGCTGACCGTATGCTGAGCTGATGGTGAGCTGAAGCTGAGCTGATGGTGAGCTGAAGCTGAGCTGATAGTGAGCTGCATGTGAGGTGGTGGTCAGCTTAAGCTTAGCTGATAGTGAGCTGAAACTGAGCTGAAGCTGACCTGGTAGGGAGCTGAAGCCGACCTGACGCTGAGCTGATGGTGAGGTTATTCTGACCTGATGGAAAGCTGATGGTGCAATGAGCTGACCGGATGATTAGCTAATGTGAGCTGAAACTGTAGCTGATGGTGAGCTGAAGCTAAGCTGATGTTGAGCTGAATGTGAGGTGATGGTGAGCTGAAACCGACCTGATGGTAAACTTAAGCTGAGCTGATGGTGAGCTGATGGTGAGCTGATGGTGAGATGAAGATGACCGGATGCTGAGCTGATGGTGAGCTGGAACTGACCTTGATGGAGACCTGAAGCTGACAGGATGCTGAGGTAATGGCGGGTTGAAGCTGCCCTGATTCCTAGCTGATGGTGAGCTGAAGGTGAACAGATGGTGAGCTGATGAAGAGCCGAAGCCGACCTGATGCTGAGCTGATACTGAGGGGAAGCTGACCTGATGGAGAGCTGAAGCTGACCTGATGCTGAACTGATGGTGAGCTGAAGCTGATCTGATGTTGAGCTGAAGCTGACCTGATTCTGAGCTGATGCTGAGCTAAAGCTGGCCTGATGGTGAGCTGAAGTTGAGGTGATGGTGAGATTAAGCTGAGCTGATGGTGAGCTGATGGAGAACTGATTGTGAGCTGATGGTGAGCTGATGTTCAGCTGATGTTGAGCTGATGGTGAGCTGATGGAGAGCTGAAGCTGAGCTGATACTGAACTAATGGTGAGCTGATGGGGAGCTGAAGCTGACCTGATCCTGACCTGATGCTGAGCTGATGGTGAGCTGAATGAATTAATGAAGATATTGTCACTGAGGCTTGGATCTTGCTGTATCAGGCCCATTGTGTTGGCTGCAATCTGTCCTGTACTTAAAACTCCTGCCTGAAGGAAAATCAATCAGTCAATTTAAATCACACTGATCCCTCTGTGTAGTACATGTGCATCATTATGTATGTGCATGCTTATTACTGCAGTCATATGTTGGAGCAAACACGCTCTGCAGCGAGTGTGAATATCACGTCACCAAAAATCACCAAAAACAAGCTTTTCTAATGGAACCAGTGATACAAAGCTCTGCAGACAGATGTCAGCAGAGGTGAACACCAAATCAAACCTATTAGTAAAAAAACACTAAAATGAAACCATGAATTAAAGATAAAATAAATGCAATTATAAATGAGACAATTAAAGTTAAATTTAAAATAAACTGACTTTGTGTTTATTGATGTTGCTATATTATTTCTATTTTTTTTTTCAGTTCATGTAAAAACAACACAAACTGCATAAAGAGCTTAATAAAATTATTTCTTACCTCATTATATTTATTCAGTCAAACCTGCATTCATTCACTTGTGTGTGTCTGCTGTTTAGAGATGAGAAGGAAATGGACAGTAGTTTATCAGAGATTTTATTTAAAAAACAGCTGCAGCTGGAAACAACACTGATGAGAGTGAAGCAGAAGAATAAACCAGAACCAAACGGAACCAAGATTAAATAAAAACAAAGTAAAACTAGTTTATTTTTTTTAAACGAGTTACATGCTTGTTGTTGTGTTCTCTCTGAATCTCAACAGATTGGATCTGAAATCAGTGTTGACTTGAGGATGTTTACATCCACATGTCGAGACTGCAGCCTCATTAATAGTCTCTTCAATTTTTGGGGACCAGACATTAATCTACAATTGGACACTGATGGACTTTGACTTATTCCAAACTACAGCTGATCAGGAGAAGTAGAATTAAGACATAAGAGACCATCACATCAGGCCTTAGAGAGCTCCACCTTTACAACTTAAGATCCTCAGTGATGAAGAGCTGCTATTCCTATAGTCTGCTCAAAAAAAGCTGAGAGTGAGACTCTAACTCTTTAACACATAAATCCATGTGCTGCAGCACAGTCATAAGCAACAGAGAGATAAATCTTTAGTTGGAGTAATTAGAGAAGAAGAGACGCTGGAGGTGGAGGTAACGAAATGTCAGCTCGTACATTTATTTTATTCTTCACATGTGAACACAGCAGAGGCATGAGAGAGTGTTTCCTGTCCCCTCAGGGGGACGTCCAGCAGGGCTTAAGGTCAACGAATGATCAGGAACAGAAAGACTTCATGCGGGGCCACGTACATGCCCCCTGGAGATACACAGGTTTACTTCAACTCATGTTTTTACTCATGTGCTGGAGTTCATACCAACAGTTAGAGTCCCAACAGTCCAACAGGCAGAGAGCACAGTAGCACAGGGGGGAGGGGTCACACACTGAGAGAGGGGGGGGGTGTCAGTCAACATTCTTTAAGTGGGGGACATTTATCTCCACCTGCTTCTCTCCAGGGCCCCGGCCTCAGAGGAAGGTTTACAGAGACATCCATCCATCTTCATACAGAGGGATGAAAGAGAGCACACAACTTTTCATCCAATCACTGAGCAGCTCACAGAGTCTCTGACCGTGTGTGTGTGTGTGTGTGTGTGTGTGAGTGTAGAGTGTCATCATTTCAATCTCCATGGCGATGATCTTCCATTCAGCCAGGCACCTGCCGGGATAAGAGGTGGAGGAGGAGATAGGAGCAGGTTCAGTCAGTCAAGCGGGAAAAAGAAGGCTCAAAATGGCTGCCGGCTTGTCGCCAGGTGTCGGAGCGTTGAAAAGAATCAGAGCTCCACAGATCATTCAGCTCCATTTAGCTTTTGGGATCACCCAGGGTGCAGCAACGGGGGGGAGATGGGGGTAACCCTGGCAATGCATGGTGACGAGCGTGTGCATCTGTGTCAGCCGGAAAAAACATCCAGCTAAAAAGGAACACATCTGAAACAGTTCAGACGCAACAGGAGAGAGTCCAGGAGTCCAGGCATCCTGGAGAGGATACCTGGGGGGACCAGGAAACTCCAGGAAGTCCTAAAACTCATTCACTACATATTTAATTAAAACAGTGCCAGTCAGTGTACAGGAGTGAGACAGTTACACAAGTAAATAAATCAACAGAGTAAATATCCTCACACGAGTCTGTGAAATAATACAAAAAAACAAACTGTCTCGTCAGAAGAGACACACTGTTCCCTTTTCACACACTCTGGCATAGTCCAACACTGACCGATACACACAGCTGCCTCAAACACAACAGAGTGAAAGGAGAGGTTGTGCGTTTGACCAGATGTTGGTCAGTGACTGAGTCCACTTCCAAAACCACCGCAGCTGCTGAACCAGTTACGCAACTGTCAGTCCTGATCCAGAGGTCCTGTCACAGAGTTCCTGATACAGCGAAGGAGCTGATAACCACCTACAGTCAGACTGAGGAGTCAACACACTCTTCCTCACACTAATGACAAGTTAATAAGAGAGCTCACCAGTTCACTCTGTGGTCTTACTTAGTCTGGTTGACTAGTTATGGTGGTCATGGGAGCTAACTTTGGTTGATGTCGTGTTACTGGGACATTGTATTGACTCTTGATTGTGTTACACTGTTTTTTTTTACATCAACATTATCTCATTATCTCAGTGTAACTGGAGACCACTGTTCAACCAAACTGACAGTCTCATTCATCTGGTCTGTCAGTCTTTGAGTGTCTAAATACTGATGTGTTCACATCCAGACAACAAAACAATGTGGGAATAAAAATGAAACCGGTAATAACATGGCAAATATAAAATGCTAACATTTGTTTCTCATGCCATCTGATTCAGAATCAGAAGAGAAGATGATCATCAGTTCACACACAGTACAACCAGTGTTCAGCTTGGTTTAGACACAGGGGGAACTGAGCTAACCTTTATCTAGAAGGTAGCAAGCAGCTAACTTTCAGCTAGTGGTTAGCTAGCAGCTAATCTAGTAATTAACAAGCACCTAACCTTTACCTAGATGTTAGCCAGCAGTTAAACTTTATCTAGCAGTTAGCTAGCAGCTAATCTAGTTGTTAACAATCGTCTAACCTTAATCTGACAGGTAACAAGTAGCTAACCTTAACTTAGAAGTTAGCTAGCAGCTAAGCTTTATTGAGCAGTTAGCTAGCAGCTAATCTAGTAGTTAACAAGCATCTAACCTTAATCTAGTAGTGAACAACTAGCTAACCTTAACCTAGAAGTTAGCTTGCAGCTAAACTATATCCAGCAGTTAGCTAGCATCTAATCTAGTAGTTAACAAGCATCTAACCTTAATCTAGTAGTGAACAAGTAGCTAACCTTAACCTAGAAGTTAGCTTGCAGCTAAACTATATCCAGCAGTTAGCTAGCATCTAATCTAGTAGTTAGCAAGCACCTAACCTTAATAGTTTCCCGCGTAAAGTATGTTTTAGTAAACCAGGCTGAACATGTCACAAACATGAAGTTAAACAGTAGGTTAAAAAACATGATGAAACATAGTAACACTGTCTAGTGTTAACAACATGAACCTTTTAAAGCTTCAGTTAAAACAGAATAACCTGCTCCTCTGTTGTAGGGCCACTGGTAACAAAACATGTCTGTGGGTTCAGGTACAGTTGTAAATAATTGAGAAAAAAATTGTATTATTGAAACAACAAAGTTATAATTTTATAACCAGGCCAAATGTTAATCCAAATGTCAGTTTGTGTTTCCCTCTGTGTCAGTCTCTGGTGTAAGGTGGCAGCTGTAGAAGAAGCCTCACAGTGACTGAACCATGTGACCTCACCAGTTCAAACAGCACTGACATGTTTTAGAGATGAGATGTTTGTGACTGACAGCAGAGAGAGGTCCAGCTGCCGCAGGACTTTAGTGACAGTGACTGTGTGTTTGTGGATCTTTGTTTATCTGCAAGCATGACTGAGAAAACTGAGAAATGGTGGCAAACCAGTGTGTGTGTTTTGTGTATATGTGTGTGTGAATTAGAAATTGAAAAAGGACACAGCCTGTGTGTCTCTGTGTGAGTGTGTGTGTGAGTCTTTGAGCGCCGATGCTTCAGGACCTACAGAGTGTGAAATGGAGCAGGGAGGACTACAGCCGCCACACACTGCAACACACACATACACACACAAACACACACACACACGTACACACACATCTCTCTGTCTCTATCTTTTCCTCTCTCACCCCACCACCCCTCCCCCTCTGCCTTCACTTCCCTCTTCTCCCTGCTTTCCCCACTTCCATTTCCACCCCTTCCTTTTCTTTCTCTGCCTCTGCTCCATCCCCCCGTTTTCCCTCTCTTTCCATCTTTTTCACTTCCTCTACATCTCTTTGTCGCCGCTTTATTCCGCCACTTTATCTCTGTGGATAAAGCTCTCCCTGCTGTGGAGTTTGTTTTTCCCCCTGCTCCGTCTTTATCTTGCGTTTGGATGCGGTGTATGTGCAGCAGCATGGAGAGAGAGACAGACAGAGAGAGAGGACAGAGAGCGAGAGACACAGGCAGAGAGAGAGAAGAGAGAGGAGAGAGACAGCTTCCCCATGTCAGGCCAATGATGGATTAGAATACTAAAATACTGGAGAGAGAAAGCAGACACACTAGATGCTCAAATCTGACATGGTGTGTGTGTGTGTGTCTGTGTGTGTCTGTGTGTTTGTGTGTGTGCGCGTGTGTGCGTGTGTGTGTGTGTGTGTGTGTGTGTGTGTGTGTGCACTTTCCTGTGTGTAAATATACTGCACAGTAATAGAACAATAAAAGATGCTTCTTTCCAAGCACACACACACATCCTCCTCCTCACCCTGGAGGCTCTCTCTCTCTCTCTCACTCTCTCCCTCTCTCTCTCTGGGTTGATTTAATGCATGGCTTCTCCACTTGTTTATTTCAGTACATATTAATGTAAATCACTGGTGTCCACTCCCACCTTTCCCTCCCTCTCTCTCCCTCTCTTTCTGTCTCTCTCTCCCCTCATGTTGTCCTGCCACTGGACGACAAACAGCTGAGTCAATTACTATGAACAATGGTTTCCCCTGTAAAGGGCCGTCGCTCTGGCCCCCGCTGGCCCCCGTCAATCACTCGCCTGCCCTCCCCTGCTGATCTCAATTAACCCCTACTATTGGGTGGTAGGAGGTGGGGGTGAGGGGGAGATGGAGGGATATCTTCACCTCAAACGTGGTCAGTCAGCTGACCCACATGGAACAGACCACAATGTAAATGTTATGTAAATGATGATCATTGACATCCAGGCTGTGACCTTCACTCTGCACGAGGAAACATCAAGCTCACAGAGCAAGTGGACATGACTAACTTGTCCCCAATGGGAACATGGAGTCTGAGCTCACAGGTGGATGTTGGGGGGAGGAGGTGAAATTCTATGAACAGCAGCGGGGGGGATCTGTGGGGGGGTCTGGAGCAGTTTCATGGAAATAAATAGATTTAGTTTGACCAGGTACGACCAGATGTGATCAGGTCTCTGACTTGTTTCAAAATGCAAAATCCAGTCCCAGCAATACAGTCTTTATTAGACACGTCTTTATTTCTAATTCCCTCAATTTGACATGTGGAATTGGTAATAATGGTATTAGTATGAAGCCTCACTTTGATGCACTCCTGTTTGCCCTGTTAACCTTACTGCATTAGTCAACACTTCCTGTATTCGTTTCAAATTAAAAGCCCTCTAGCTTTTCAGTGGGCTGATGCTGAGTCGCATCAGTGAAGGTTGATTACATACATGAGCCCAGAACGCATGCAGAGGGGGTGGGGAATATAGGGCCCAGCAATATGCTGTGTTTATTCCTGTTTAATAAAATCTTGAAAAGCTGATCCCTGTAGTTTCCAACAAACACACAGGAGCAAAAAGTGCTTTTATGAGGGACTATTTTCAGCAGCGGATTAATCCACATTTAGTGCTGTAGTATTTGTGACAGCAGGACAGTGTGTGCAGGACTGAGTCAGAATAAACTCCAGTGTGTGTGTGGATGGTGATGAGGGAACATATGTGTGATGGACTGATGTGTGTTAATGTGTGTGGAGCTCTGAGGCTCAGAGGAGTCTCAGTCTGAATCTGTTCATGACATTTTTTGACAATATGTGGAATTTATTTTCTCCTGCTTGAGTCTGAATTTGAGTTAAATGACTTGAGTGTGATGACGAGCTTTCTTTAACCTTTACACAGCTGTCAAGACCTGCATCTATATAATGAATACAGTCATTACAATAAATGAATGTTTCATTGTAATCAGTCCTCTGTTAGATCACAGCCTGATTACTGTTTCTGACTTCAGCAAACTCCTCCTCACATCATCAGTGTTTACAGACCAGGTGACTTTCACTGATGGACAGGTTTAGTTTGAGACTGACACACACACACACACACACACACACACAGATGCACACACTGAGGTGTAGGTCTGTGTGTGTGTTTCTCAGCAGTTGTACACAACAGCAGACAAAGAGAGGTTAAAGTTCAATGCAGACCTTTCTCCCCTCTCTCTCTTTCTCTCTCCTCATCCTTTCTTTTCTTTTGTAGTTCGTGTCCTCAGTGGCTTCAGAAAGAAGAACTCCTCCTCCTCTGTGCCTCCTTTTTCTCTTCGTCTTTATTCTCTCTGCTCATCCTTTTTTCCTTGCCCTCTCCTTTCTCTGTTCCTTTTCACCTTTCAGTGTTTTGTATAGTCTGACTCCACCGGTCTCTTTATTCCTCCTCTCCTTCTCTTCTTCCTTTCTTCTCAACTGTCCTCTTCATCAGCCTGTCTTCCTTCCCCTCTTCTTCCTCACCTCTCGCTCTTATCTTGTTTATTTTATCCTCTTCTCTTTCTTTCTCTTTGCCCCTTCCATCTTTTTCTTTTCCACTTATTTGCTTCTGCGTCGTTTCTGCTTTTTCTTTTTTGTTCCTCTCCTTCCTCCTTCCTCCTCCCACCTCTTCTTTTCTTTCATCCTCTTTTTCTTGACGCTCTCCTCTATTTTCTGTCCCCCCCCCCCCCCTCCTTTGTCTCCATGCCCTCCACCATCTCTGGCGCCCCTGCAGATGAAGTTAATTCTACACGTTCCCCAGAAATAGGAAGGAATGAGGAAGAAAAACATTAGTGTCAGCAAAAGATTTATAAGACACAGAGAATCAAGAGCTGCTGAAGATGTTTGTGCTCCAGGGCCCTTCTGTTGTCACTATACTGCTCTATTTCTATCACTGCCTGATACCCCCCCACCACCCACCTTGCAAACCTCCCATCCCCCACCAACCCTGCACCCCCCCAGGAGCCTGTCAGATGATAAAGAGATGTTGTCAGGGACTGATTATCAGCCCCCAACTATAAACAAGTAAAACATCAAACGCACAAAGACCACACAGGGACTCGGCCTTATTTTGTTCTGAATCCCCCCCCCCCCCCTTTCTCTCTGTGTCGGTGTCAATGGTACTGTGTGTTTTCGCCTGCTGGGGAGTCATTTGATTTGTTCTGCTGTTTTAGAGCTCATATTGTTTCTGGTGTGTTGTTTTTATAATGTTGCTTTTATTCATATCAGAGCCTGTGGCAGCCTGGTCCTGGTCCTGGTCCTGAGTCAGTGGGGTGGGGGGGACAGGGAAGGAGCAATAAAGCAAGAAAGAGCTGCATTGGCTCAATAAATGGCAGGTGCTGTGTGTGTGTGTGTGTGTGTGTGTGTGTGCTGACGTGGGTGGAAATGATGAAGTGAAGATTTAAATTATAACAAAAAGCTTTACCCAGTTGTGTTTGCAGTCTCTGCTGATCCCACACACACACACACACACACACACATCACACACCCTGTGCTTCATGTTCATTAAACAATAAGAGACAAGTGTGTAATTTGTCTTTCACCATGGCTGTTGAACAGAAAGAGCAGACTCAGTCCATTCATCACCATGATAAAGTTTGACTAATGCACTGTAAATCAGTGTCCTTTCACTCTGCTGCTGTCAGGTGACCCACACACAGGTGAGTCTCCTACACAGGACGAGTCTTCATCTATCAATACGTTCAAAACAAAATGTAATCTTTTTCTTTACAGAAGAAAAAACAAGGTCTGACTGCAGCCGGGGGCATTTCTATATTTGTGGGGTATTCACATCCAGGCGGAGGAACAGAGGAACACCCAGCATGCAGCACTCACATCGTCTCTGTCCTGGTTCCTCACTCATCATGAGGATGAATGTGAACACAATGAGACTGCTGACAGCAGCAGAGTTTCTTTTTACATTAATAAAAGTCTACATTTATACAGTGTGTCCCAATCAGTCTAACTAACAGCGGAGTGAGGACTGAGGAGCAAGGACTGAGGACTGAGGAATGAGGACTGGAGAGTGAGGGCTGAGGGGTGAGGGCTGAGGGATGAGGGCTGAGGGGTGAGGGCTGAGGGCTGAGGAGTCAGGGCTGAGGGGTGAGGACTGGAGAGTGAGGGCTAAGGGGTGAGGGCTGAGGGGTGAGGGCTGAGGGGTGAGGGCTGAGGGCTGAGGACTGGGGAGTGAGGGCTGAGGGGTGAGGGCTGAGGGGTGAGGGCTGAGGGGTGAGGACTGGGGAGTGAGGGCTGAGGGGTGAGGGCTGAGGGGTGAGGGCTGAGGAGTGAGGGCTAAGGAGTGAGGACTGGGGAGTGAGGGCTGAGGAGTGAGGGCTAAGGAGTGAGGACTGGGGAGTGAGGGCTGAGGAGTCAGGGCTGAGGGGTGAGGACTGAGGAGTCAGGGCTGAGGGGTGAGGACTGAGGAGTCAGGGCTGAGGGGTGAGGGCTGAGGGGTGAGGACTGGGGAGTGAGGGCTGAGGGGTGAGGGCTGAGGGGTGAGGGGTGAGGGCTGAGGGGTGAGGGGTGAGGGCTGAGGAGTGAGGGCTAAGGAGTGAGGACTGGGGAGTGAGGGCTGAGGAGTCAGGGCTAAGGAGTGAGGGCTGAGGGGTGAGGGCTGAGGAGTGAGGGCTGAGGAGTGAGGGCTGAGGAGTGAGGGCTGAGGAGTCAGGGCTAAGGAGTGAGGGCTGAGGGGTGAGGGCTGAGGAGTGAGGGCTGAGGAGTCAGGGCTGAGGAGTGAGGGCTGAGGGGTGAGGGCTGAGGGGTGAGGGCTGAGGAGTGAGGGCTAAGGAGTGAGGACTGGGGAGTGAGGGCTGAGGAGTCAGGGCTAAGGAGTGAGGACTGGGGAGTGAGGGCTGAGGAGTCAGGGCTAAGGAGTGAGGGCTGAGGGGTGAGGGCTGAGGAGTGAGAGCTAAGGAGTGAGGACTGAGGAGTCAGGGCTGAGGGGTGAGGACTGAGGACAAAGGACTTAGGACAAAAGACTAAGGATCAAGGATTGAGGACTGAGGATAGAGGAGTGAGGATCAAGGACTGAGGACACATGGGACCATCTTTCACCTCAGACCTGTTATTGATTGGCAGCTGCAGCTACAGCTGAAGGATATATCCAGACTGAGGAGGAGGAGTTTGACTTGTCAGTTGTTTCTCTTCAGGCTGTTGTGACATGTATGACATCACAACAACACAGCATTACCTACAAGCCAGTGTTTCATCCCACTAAAACACCTGGGCTAATGTTAGCATGCTAACACCTGAGGAGCCGCTCACACTAACAGAATACTGAATATCTACGTGAAGCTCATTGATGGCAGCATGCACACACCTGCTCACCTGTCTGCAGGACGTTAATGCACCACTGCAGCTGCAGTCAGACCATGTTGACCAAAGCAGAGAGGGAAGGAAGGACGGAAGCAAGGAAGGAAGTGAAGGACTGAGGGGATGCTACTGACAAAAGGTGAAGTCCATCTCTTCACATGTTTCTTATCATTTTACAGCAATAAGTCCACGATTGTTAGAGGGTCCATTACTTGTGTGTATGTGTGTGTGTGTGTGTGTGTGTGTGTGTGTGTGCGTGTGTGTGTGTGTGTGTGTGTGTGTGTGTGTGTGTGTGTCTGTCTGTCTGTATCCCCACTCTACCCCCAGCTGAGGGAGGCAGACAGGAGCAGGAGCAGCAGTACAGTGGGTTTAGCGGGGCCAGTGTTGAGGCTTGGAGCCACTCCGGTCCCAGAGGAGCCCAGGTTGGAGACGGTGGCCCTCTCTGAGTACAGAGGGATGACATCAAACTGGCCACCTTCATCACCCTCCTCCTCTGTCTGTGTCAGCTCCTGCTCTTCCTCCTCACTCTCCACCACCTGACAGGGAGACATGGTGTGAATGACAGAACAGCTCTCAGCAGGTAAAAGTGGTAACTCTTCATTTGTATTTCATCATAATTCTGATTATAGAATATAGAGTTTTAAAATAGATTTGTCACTGAAGAACAAACAAACAGAGATCCAAACTAACTTCTTCACACTACATGAAAACAATGAGTGTGAGCGTTGTTGCATGTCACACCCTCTCTCTGCTTCCTGTCTCAAAATGCAGAAAAATAATCTTTAAAAAAACAGAGGACGTCTTATTTTGCATTTGTTTGGATAAGAAGGATTCTGCTGGAACAACCGATCTGCCTTATTAACACACACAGTGTGAGATCACTTTCATTCACTTTAAAGCTCCATATTTTTCTCTTTTATTTGAAGTGTTGATCCATAAGAAGATATATTTGTGATTTTAAGAACCAAAAACCATCTCAGTGTAGTTTTACATCTCCTCTCTCAGGCTTCTCTGTGGAGCTCTAGTAACAACAGGTTGGTGAGCCAATCAGAAGAGAGGAGGCTCTAAGCTTCTCCTCTGATTGGCTTGCTGTTTTCTGAGTGCGCCTACCTTCAGCTCACTCTCTTCAGCTGCTAGACACCCTGGACGGACTGGTGGAAATACCATAAATGTTATTTTCTTTCTTTCTTTCTTTCTTTCTTTCTTCTTCTTTCTTTCATTAAATAATTCTTATATCAGGTTTGGTTCAGAAATGAAAGGGTTAATGTCCTAAAACTTCCATTGTACTTCCACATTCAGGTAAGTCCTGCATCCTTTTGTTGTTGTTGCCAGTCAGGAGTAATTAAATCCCCTTCACCTGACAACAAATGTACAAACTGCCGGTATAACCCTATATTATTTTTATGTGAGGTGATATGAGGCCACATGAAGCCTACATCTATCCATAGCTATGGGTTTTCTGTTTTGCCTTTTAAGTTCCCGGTGTTTAACTAGTTTTTTTGGATTGGTCGTAAGTGACATTTTGTTAATAAAATACATTTTTCCCACTAACTCCCTTTGTCTGTCTAAAGGAAACCTAAAGGAACATTAACAAATACATACTTAAAGTAATTTACACCCCCCCCTTGATTGTAGAAATTTGACTGTGAAAACATAAAAACAAAGAGCTCATCTGTTCTTCTGAATATGACAGTTTTCCTCCACTGCTGCAGCAGAGACTCTGAATACTCTGCTGGAAAAATCACTTTAGAGAAACAAGCAAAAGCTGCTTGGAGAGACAAGACACACTGCTGAGTGATGGACAGATGAGGAGATGTGGAGCAGGTATGGATGGGGGGGCGGTAGATTGAAGATGTAACACTGAATGAACTGAGTGAATGAGTAAAAGAAGGAAAGGAAGATGAAGGAAGTGAGAAAAAGGATAGAGAGAAGAAAGTAAGGAGGGAAGAGAGGGATTTGTGCGTAGAGGAGAAAAAAGCAGGAGACATATGGTGTTGAATAAATTCATACTAATGAAGCCTGACTGATGCTCTGCTTCTAACCAACACCTCATCTAATCCGCTCACTGGGAGAGAGACACAGATGGACACAGAGAGAGAGAGAAAGAGAGAGAAAGAGAGAGAGAGCGAGTGGAGGAGGAAGAGTTAGTTGGAATCCCCTCTTGTCTGGAGGCCCAGATTATCTCTGGCAGTGAGGCATGCTGGGAGCAAGGGAGCCACAGCCACAGCAGATTGTGGTCTGGCCAAGGTTACAGTAGCCAGGACCAGGATTGGATTGGACCACATTTAGTGGTCAGTGTTGATGAAGGGCAGCCAGGAGCTGTGTCTCTGAGACACAGGAGCTAACAGGAGCTAACAGCACAGCCTCTGTGTGTGTGTTACCGTCTGCACATCACTGAACTGCAGACACAAACCTCATCCAACAGGACTGAGACCAAAACTCTTCAGGGCCAAGGCTCGTCTCTTAGCCACAGACTGACGCCTGATTGGCTGGGGGAGACCAATTAGACAGACCCCTGTGTATCATATGTTCTCCTCTGAGTTCACATCGAACACAAACGTCAGTGTTAACAACATCTGCTAAGACAGAATACACCAGAACCAGGTGTAAGTTCTCTTCAGGATCACAGTGATCAGTCACAGCTGTCTGTACATCCATGCTCCACTGCTAACAGGAAATTCAAACAGCTAACTCAGCATCATTCTAATGGCACCAACATCTGGTAAAGAGCAGGACAGGTCACAGCATCTGGTAAATCTGGACATCCAGCAGGACAAAGACAAGGGAGAAGGACCAGAGCCTGTCCAGTGGGGGTGACGGAGAGCTGAGGAAGAGGAACATACACATAAAACACACTGACACCATTCACAACTGTTTTGTCCACTTTTCTAAAAAAGAAAAAGCAGCTAATGTGACCTCCACTCCAGTCATTACCCCTGATGACAATCATCAGGTTTTTCTTCAGTATCAAAGTGATACAGTCATAGTTGTCTGAACTGACAGGATGTGCTAACAGCTAATTCAGGTTACTTTCATTTAATAGAGCAGTACCTGTGTTTGACATTACAGCAGCACATTTGAAGGGTCTTTCATGGCGGCTTATATCATTGGTTCCCAAATAGGCCAATATGTTAATGTTAGCATGTTACCATCTATCAGATTAGTAAAAACATTTCTGACTTCCTCCATTTGCACTAAAGTCAAAGTTCAGTCTGAGCTGATAAGAACAAGCAGCTGTTTACACAGTAATGACTCCATGACTGATCCAGTTTAAAATGAGAGATGTGTGGCGCCTCGGCGGCTCACCTGGTACAGTGCGTACCATGAGGACTCAGTACTTACTGCAGCGGCCTGGTTTCGAATCCGACCCATGGCCCTTTGCTGCATATCATCCCCTCTCTCTCTCACCCCAAACTTTCCTGTCTCCTGTCTAATAAAGGCATAGATAAGCCCAGAAAATAAAATGACAGATCTATCTCTGGATAGGAGAACCAGTCAGTTCACAGATCAGTTAGTAACTGTAGCTGTAACTATTACACACAGGATTACAGTCACCTTCAGCACAGGAAAATCACCCCACCACCCCCAGGTCCAGTCATAATGGGGCAGTGCCGACACCTCCATCAGGAGAGCAGTATCATCTGTTTGTTTCCTGTCTGTTAAACACGTTAAACAGATTAAAATGACTTGATGAGGTCAGGAGATCTTTGTCATCATCACTACACTAATACACATGTAGTTCAGGCTGCATTAAAAAACAATGACGACTGTCAACAGGAAACAAACTATGGTTGCCAACATTCACCACGACCTCCTGGTCAACAGGTGGACCACTGTCCAGATCCAGACCCAAACCCAGACACCGTCATGACATAAATCATGAGTGATGGAGTGTTGTAGTGTTTTTAGCAGGTGACATTACTAACATGACATTACTCAACCAATCACTATGACTGGAGTCATTGTGTGAGAGACACTCACAGGAGAGAGAGAGAGGAGAGACAAGTGGAGGAAGTGGAGAGAAGAGAGAAAGAGAAAATGATGTGTGAGAGCTGTTTCATTGTTAAGATGTGTTGAGATTGTTTATTATAAACTTGTTGAGACGGTTGGTTAAATGTCGACTGGTTAATAGATGGTTAACTGTTAACTGATTAACAGATGGTTCAAATACATGTAAAGCTATGCTTTTCATTTCATTTAGTAAAATAAAGCTCTTTATTATTATGTTTCAGCAGTTCTCTGTTCTGTAGTTATTAATTATCAGAGCTGATATTGAAATGATAAAGGAACATGTAGTTATTATTATATTATTACATAGAGAAGATGTTATTTATAATGAGCCCAGTCCTGATCAGACTAAGACTCTGTTCCAGGTCAGTTGCTGTTAACAGTCAGGAGATAAAATGATGTGCATGGTACTCAATGATTCTTATGGTTTGCCCTCTGCTCAGTGTGTCCCAGGCTCACAGGTGAACTTCCTCCATCTGAATAACTCTATTCATGAGTGTTGATGAGGTCTCTCCCAGCATCTGGACCTCAGTCCTGAACCCCGCCCCCTCAGATCCCATTTCAGCTCCTCTCAGTATGTTACAGGTGTAGCAATGATGAGCTTTGTCCGGGACACATGTATTAGTGTGTTACCTCTTATGCTACCATGCTAATCTGCTATTAGCCCGGCCGATATTCTCAGCACTTCCTGTTGCTCCTTCACAATAAAAGCCTGCCAGTGGTATTTCCTTGAAACTGTTAATTAATATTAAACACTCAATTAATGTAATTAATTACTACATGCCCCATGAACATTAATATGTTGTCATTTCATGTGATAGCAACATGTCTGATTACATTGGATTCTGCACGTTAATGACTTAATGTTTATTATTTTATGTCTTTTAGACATAATGTTCTTTAAAACCCTTTTACAGGTGATTTTATTTTTCAGTTTGAACACTATGAAAATTAACAGCATGGACTCTGTGTTGGACTTTATTCTTTGTTTATAATACATGACTGTAAACTGACAATCTTTGTACTGTTAATAATACTTGAAGACATGGTGGCATCTGTTAGCCACAACAGCAGCGTGGCTCATGGTCTGTTGATGCAGACAGAAACATCTCAACATCTATTGGACAGTTCAGACGTTCATGGTCCCCAGAGGATGACTTTAATAACTCCCTTCACTTTGTATCTAATGCCACCTTCAAGACAAAATTTCATTTTGTCCAATACAAACTACTGACATTCCCATCAGCCTCAGCTGTACTTTGTGCTATTAACATGCTAACATGCTAGACTCAGATGGTTATAACCTGTTAAACATTAGTATGTTAGCATTTTGAGCAGCTAGCATGTTTGCAGACTGCTGGTCTTGTTTCTGACGTTTCATTGATGAGACGATTAATGAGGAGAACAATTAGCAGCCTGTCTTATTGATGATGAACTGAAGTGTACTCACAATGTTGTTGTGCTCAGGCAGGTGGTTGTTTCTCAGCAGCTCATCCTCCTGAACCAACGGGGAGGGTCTGGGAGCAGGAGGGGGGGTGATGTCTGCAGGCAGGGAGCCGGGGCTCCCCATCCAGCTGATAGAGTTACCTGCACAGAGACACAGCCCGTCACTGTGTGTGTGTGTGTGTGTGTGTGTGTGTGTGTGTGTGTGTGTGTGTGCTCCAGCTGAGTGGGCATGAACCTTCACATCTATTTGGCAGCTTTATTGTCGGAGCTGTCTGCAGCTTGATAAATCACAGAGCTTTATGGAAAGTGCATTGACGTATCGATCCAGACTTTAGTGTTTGGACATCACGGCTCAGTGTGTATCGACAGTCTGACTGACAGCTGCTGTGATTGAGTGACAGCTGGAGGCTCCTCTCCTCACACCTCTGGAGCCCTCCACTGCACACACACACACACACACACACACACACACACACACACACACACACACACACGCACACACACACACACATACTGAGACTCTTATGAATGCTAACACTGTAGCATGTAGCTGACACAAAGGTGGAGCTCAGTTCAAGCTGTGAACATCACTGCAGGAGCAGCCACCCAGACACACTCATCATGTCCAAGTCATTTCTCATTTATTCCCTTTGAGCTGCAGCTCAGAGCTTCACTGCTGGTGACACATTAATTCTAGTCTTCAGATGCATTATTTAAAACAGGCTTTATTAAAACAATATGATTGCAGCCATTCATTCTATATTCCAAATATCACCAAAATACTCTGCTGCTTTGGAATAAAAACCATCTGGAACGGCAGGCAGAGCATCATGGGAAATCATGTCCTTATGTTCTTTTAGGATATTCTTTATTAGAAAAATCGATGTTAAGAAGAAGATCAAGTTCTGCTCTCAGAAACATTCTTTATATGAATATGAATGTGTTGATCTGCACAAATGTTCTTCATAGAGAAATGAAGAAAAAATGAAGTGTCAGCATTTTCTGAAAAATGTTTATTTTGATTGTGTCCTTTGTGAAAATCAGTTCAGAGGTTTGTGGAGGAGGTTAGACTTAGTAGATCAACATCAACTTCACAGCTGTGTTTTAAGGACATAGTCATATGTCATAGGACAGAGTCAGGAGTGGTTAGCCTAGATTAGCATAAAGACTGGAAGCAGAAGGACACAGTTAGCTTTGCACTGTCTAAAGGCAGGTCAGTCTGTGCAAGTCTGGATTCAGGTGTGTGATGCTGTCATTTCTCAGATTAGTGATGTTTTCTTCAACTGTGAGTCGTCATCATGTTTTGACTCAAATCTGAAATAAAAAATCTTAAAAATGACTAAAACTGAGATGATAAAGGTCTTAACTAGAGTTTTACTCAACTATACTCTAACTAATCAGCAGGAGGCACCAGGCAGGCCTTGCTTCATCTGCCTCATGCTGATGAGTCATAGTATAGCTGAGTAAAACTCTAATTAAGACCAGGTGATCTTCATATTCAGGTGTGTTCCTGCTGGACTGAGACTAAATGATTTCTACAGCCTGCACATGGAACTCTGACACCACTGATCCTGCAGATACAAATATAACAAACTGCCTGAGATCTGATCAAAACGTCAATAAATCCGTTTCAGGGACAATAGAAACATAAATGAATCTGAATGATGTGAATGTCGTCAGACTGAGACTAGTATGTCAAGCTTGTAATTCAGACTCACGCAGACAGTTGTTGTGGGTGAACATGCGCTGCAGCCTCAGACAGTCCTGCCATTGGTTCCCGCTGCCCTCACAGTTGCACCACAGCGACACATCAGCTGAGCTGTTGCTGATGTAGTTGGGCGTCATGATGGTTCCTGCAGGTCATCAAACAAACAATCATTCATCAATACTTATTTATCACAGTGAGACATAAACATATGGGCCGGACTCTACACTGACTTTCACTTTGAGCAGTTTGGTAGGAAATTGTTTTATTACACAAACAGGTTCTGTGTTTTTGCTTTAGTCAATAAAATCTCTTTGGTTATATTGGGGTTGGATTTAATTATTAAATGTTAATGAACATGTTTTGTCTCTGAGACTTTTTTGTTTTAAAGGTTTAATGAGGCTTCAGTTACAGTGGATGTTGACAGTGAAAACTTTACTTATATGTTCAGCATATCATATCACATTTTGCAGGTTGTCAGGTAAGTTAATTTAATAAACATTTCCTAATTTCCTCATCATAATCATAAAAAAACTCTATTAAAAATATACATCTTTGCTGTTGCAAATTAGAGACAGGGTTGTGCACAGCTGCTGGTTTCCTTATACATCAGTATAAGACTTTACTGGAGCTACAGGTGACAGTGTAGTTGTCAGGCTTTTATCTCATATGGATTCTGTCAACATGCTCCTGATAATCAATAACAGAAGTGATCAGATTCGCTGGGATCAGAGTCGACTCCTGCAAAGCTGATGAAAAGCTGTGACCATGATGTTTTTACAGTCGTGTCTGTCAGCTGTAAATATGATGATTAAACTATGAGGCTCATATAGAAGTCATCCATCACTGTCTCAGCTCACAGAGACTCTACACTCTATACTGATCTGCTGTCAGCTGTCACACTTCCTGTCTCTCTACCTGCTCACACACTTCCTGTCTCTCTACCTGCTCACACCATCCCTGTCTCTCTACCTGCTCACACACTTCCTGTCTCTCTACCTGCTCACACACTTCCTGTCTCTCTACCTGCTCACAAACTTCCTGTCACAGCAGACACTGTGCTCTGCTCTCCGACTGGAGACAGGTCATAAAGGTCATTCTAACCTGTGTTGTTCTTCTTTGGGGCTTTAAAACTGTCCATGCTCTGAAATCTTGTGCATCAGTTACTGTTCTTTTTTCTTTGTGCTTAGTTGTTCTGTATTAAAAGGGATAGTTGGGGTTATTTGACGTGGGGTTGTGTGAGGTATTTATGTAGAGCCAGTGTGTTACCTGCAGTAGATTCAGATCAGAGCGCTGCCAGTTAGGAGAGGCAGCAAGAAACACTAGCAGAGTGATGTGCTGCTGTGGGCGGGGCAACAGAAAAAGTGTCAAAACAACACTTTTCTTTGGTACTACATTTTTCTCAACCACTGAACTACCGTATTCCAACGCACAAGCGCACCTAGAGCGCACACTGTATTATGTCGCAACTACATGTCAGCTAAGTGAATCAGAAAGAGCTAAACGTCACTTTATTTTTATTTTCTATCATACATGAAGCATTGAAACAGATGTTGGATTGTTTCGGTGGGTGTTGATAAAAGTGTCTAAATCAGGTTTTTTCTGTTGCCCCGCCCACAGCAGCACATCACTAGTGTTTCTTGCTGCCTCTCCTAACTGGCAGCGCTCTGATCTGAATCTACTGCAGGTAACACACTGGCTCTGCATAAATACCTCACACAACCCCACGTCAAATAACCCCAACTATCCCTTGAAGAAACACCATAAATAAGCTTAATGTTTTACACTTCTCTGATTTTGTTTTGATCCACAGTTCAACATTCTGGAGACTAACTCAGATGTTCTCTCCTGGAGTTAATGTCTGCAGATAAAATGCAGTCTTCTATTTTCAATAACCCCCCACCCCCCACCCCACCCTTTGTTGTTGCGTCTCGTACCAATGAGTCCAGCGTAGGCTCGGAGGCAGAGTCCTGCTGAGTCTTTCAGACAGCCACTGGCTGTCAGAGGAGAGGGCTGGCAGTTATTAAGGAAGTCAGCCAGTCTGGACCTGGCAGCGACACAGAAAACAACATCAAACAGTGGAAATGAGGATGTGTGTGTTTCATGTAAATTTAGGTTCAGTGGATGTAGAGTGTTTTTAGTGTAGTACAAGTGTTGACACATTTTCTATGTCTTTTCATCAGTTTTTTCTTCTTCATACTCTGGACCCTCTGCTCCGTCAAACTTGTCTTACAGGATGGAGGATGTGTTTATATGTCTGAGGGCCATCACCCCCTGCTTTGTTTCTACTACTTTATGATAAATATGAATTTATATGAAGTGTCTCTATTTCTCTCATACATGAAACATTAAAGGATGGAAATTGAACCATTGTAACACAGATTAATAATAATAATAATAATCCTGGTCACACCAGCATTTAACATGGTGAAACCTTTCTATTGTTCACTGTATGATGCGCTGACAACAAGTTCGCGTAGCTTGTAGTTTTTTGCAATATATTCATATATATTAGTATATTTTTTTGTCGAATGATGTTTTTTATTCTACATCATTGTTTCGTCTGACGATGGAGAAAATAATGTACATAAAGGAGGAACTCCTGGCTTTAAAGTTTACCAGATATGGAGTTGAACATCACATACCAGCTGAGATGAAGAAGCCGTTCCGTGGATGCAGAGCCGGGGCTAAACTAAAGGCTAGAAGATGGAGATATAAATCTTTTCCACCATCAATCCTCATGGGAAATGTCAACTCCCTGGCTAACAAGTGTGATGAACTGGAGGCACTTGTGACAAACCAGTGAGCATATCGTGAGTGTAGTCTCATGTGTTTCACGGAGACCTGGTTAAGCAACAACACTCCCGACCGCTGCGTGGATTTACGTGGCTTCACTATAGTTCGAGCAGACAGAGCAAGTGGGAAGAATAAAGGTGGAGGACTGGTTCTGCTTGTGAACAATAGAAGGTGCAACCCCGGTCACATCACAGTGAAGGAGAAGATCTACTGTCGGGATATTGAACTCTTGGCAGTTGGTCTTAGACTGAACTATGTACCGAGGCAGTTCTAACACATCGTCACCATGGTCAAGACTGTTGCCAGAGTACAGACCGAGCATCCTGATGCATTCATTGCAATATCGGGGGATTTTAACCATGTCACTCTCACCTCTAACCTGACTGGCTTCACTCAGTATGTTGACTGTCCCACAAGGGAAAATAAGACACTGGTTGTATGCAAACATCAAGGAGGCCTACACTGCTTCAGTTCTACCACCACTTGGCAGATCAGATCATAATCTGGTTTTGCTTCAGCCTTCCTACAAGCCCTGTGTACTGAGGCAGGCGGCAACCACCCGCTCATTCAGGAACTGGACCCCAGAGGCCAGTGAGTCTCTAAAAGACTGTTTTGAGTGCACAGATTGGAATGTCCTGTTGGAGTCACAGGAAAATGATAACAGCAAGGACCCTGACCTTGATAGAATGGTTGAATGTACCACGGACTACATTAACTTCTGTATGGAAACTGTAATACCAGCGAGGACTGGACACTGCTGTCCAAACAACAAACCCTGGATCACCAGTAACATCAAGACCCTCCTCAACCAGAAAAAGGAGGCCTTCAGGGATGGAGACAGGGAGAAGCTCAGGTGTGTGCAACATGAGCTGAAGAGGAGATTAAAGCAGGCGAAGGAGGACTACAAAAAGAAAGTAGAGAGGAAGCTGCAGCACAACAACACCAGAGAGGTGTGGAAGGGGATGAGGACCATCACTGGCTATAAAGAGAAGAACAGCCAGGCAACATCAGGTGATGTGGACAAGGCCAATGAGTTCAACCTGTTCTACAACAGGTTTGACACAGCCTCACCTGTTCTCTCTCCCACTGCTTCAGCTGCAGCTTCTCCTACAGCATCTCCTCCACAACCTGACACTGCAGCTGCAACTCCCTCCACTCTGGGGTCAAGTCTCCTGTCCTTTACTGTGGAGGAGGTGAGGGCGGAGCTCAAGAGGCTACGTCCTGGAAAGGCAACAGGTCCGGATGGTGTGTGTCCGAGGCTGTTAAAGGACTGTGTAGCCCAGCTGGCTGAGCCTCTCCAGAGGATCTTTAACTTAAGCCTACAAACAGGGAGGGTCCCGGTCCTGTGGAAAACATCATGTCTACCTAAAAAAGAATGACCGGCTGAGATAAATGACTACAGACCGGTGGCCCTCACATCACACATCATGAAGACCCTGATGCGGCTGCTTCTCCACCTTCTCAGTCCACAGGTTGAACATGCACTTGACCCTCTACACTTCACCTACAAAGAACATATTGGAGGCAGCTGGGGCAGCAGCATGTCAAACATGAACACAAGACTGGACAAGCTGGTCAAAAAGGCTGGGTTTGTGCTGGGAGTCTGGATTCACTCAGGACTGTTGTGGAGAGACACATGCTATGTAAGATGGAGGCCATCTTGGACAATACCAATCATCCTCTCCACAACATTCTGGCAGGACAGAGAAGCAGCTACAGCTGCAGCAAATGTCTCATCTCACTGCGCTGCAGAACAGAGAGGTTCAGGAGATCCTTTGTTCCCACTGCCATCAGGCTATACAACACCTCAGCCAAAGGAAGTGGACTAATCTAATTATTATTGTTTATTTATCAACTGTTATTATTATTAGTATTATTATTATTATTATCATTATTGTTATTATTGTTATTATCATCAACAATGAGCTAATGGACACATGAATTTCCCCTAGGGGATAAATAAAGTATCTATCTATCTATCTATCTATCTATCTATCTATCTATCTATCTATCTATCTATCTATCTATCTATCTATCTATCTATATACATATGTGTGATCTGTAAATCCATTCACACAGACAAACATCATGAGAATTTAAACACAATGAACTAACAAACCATTACCAAAGAAATCGAGCTCTGAGGGAACAACACAGATAATAGTCTCCACTGATGAGTCTCACTCTGCAGCAGCTGATGTGAAAACGTGTCTCTTCAATAAACTGAACTATTAACATTTCACCTGTTAATAGTGCCATTATCTAATATTTTGTTTTATAGCTCAGTTCAGCTGAACTTTGATCTTCAACACTCAGGTTATTGGGACTCTGTCTTTAATGGAGGCAGAGATGATGACGACTACAATAACTTCGCTGTAGAGAAGTTAAACTGTGTATTTAATGACTTATGTAACTGCTCTGTAATGTCTTGAGTAAAAACTCTCCAGCCTGGCAGAAGATATCAGAGATACCAGGTTAGAAAATTAACTTGAATATTTACATTCTCTGTGTCACAGAGACCTGATGAATCTGTGATGTAACAACACCTGAGTCTTGCTCACCTGTGCTGATGTTTACCTGAGGTTAAAGTCATTCAATACCAAACATCTGGATCTGTTTGTCCATATGATGGGAGATCAATGATGTGTTAATGACTCGGACTATCAGCGGCTCTGGGAGTGATCAATATAATGTGTTGCACCAACAGACTGTCCTCATGTTGTTATAGCTGATCAGAGGTCAGCTGCAGGGTAACACTATAATTTTTGTATTCACACACATTAACACAGACACACACTGTACTAATGAATACAGAATCAATTTAAAGGTTATCATTAACAGACCGTATCAGCCTCAGACATGTGACCAACCTGCAGAGGTCGTCACGGCGACAGAAACTTTGTTGGTGGAGGCAGTTGGGTTGGAGTCCCTCCATGTCCTGGTAGGAGCAGGAGGGTACGATGGTCTTCCTCCTCCTCTCTCCACACAGGGCGTTGGTGCAGGGGCAGAACAGCACACCCAGGCTGTACTCCTCAGGGACCCGCTCCAGGAAGCGCCGCAGGGCCCGGTGGCACTTGTGCTGGTTGCACCGGTTGGACCCGGGAACCCGCTTGGTGCAGGCCAGGACATACTCCGATCGCAGGGAGCCACACTTCTCATACAGGCCACAGTCCTGAGCTGCCTTCAGGCACTGGTTCTCACCATCCAGCTGGGTGTAAGATGATGCTGAGCAGGTGAAAAGGAAGTGAGTTAACAAAACACCATCAGTTATACGTCAGAGCTCCTATTGGTAAGATCTTCACATCAGGTCAGACAGGAGGAAACCTGTGGATGTTTACTCATCATGTGTGTCATGGTTTGCTATGGCAGACAACTTTTGTTAGTGTTGTTTGGACTTTTCTCACTTCCTGTTTTATTTTGTAATTAGGTTCCTTGTGTGTCTCAGTGTTTTGCTTCCTGTCTTGGTCCTGTTTCTGTGCGGTGATTGTCTGCCCCGCCCTAATATGTTTCACCTGTGTGGAATCACCCTTGCCTCCTTTGTCTATATAGTCTTTGTGCTCCCCTTTGTCATTGTCGGTTCGTCTGTTGTCTTTCTGTTTATCTCTGGGTTTGTCTTCGTCTGGTCGCGTTATCTGTTCCTCCATGGTTCAAGCTGTTCAAGTCTGGTTTGCCTTGGTTCTATTCTTGTTACCTGTTCATGTTACCTGTTGTTCTCTGTTTTATTAAACCTCTGTGCACCGTCTCCCAAGTGTTGGCTGCATTTGGGTCCACCCTTCCCCCTCAAACCCCTACAAACCCTGACAGTCCTGACAATGTGTATCTGAAGAGTGACTATGATGATGGACCTGAATCTGTTTCCATTGTTCACTCTCACTTCAATGATGACCATTATCCCTCTTATCCTTCTTTATCTTCCCATGAAATAAAATACGCTGAACCAAAAAGTTAAAGGTGAATATCTCACCAGCTTCAACGGTAAAGGAAACTAAACACACTAGGGCACTATCAAGTCATTTTGCCATACCCACAGGCAAGACCCATAAAACATGTAAATGTTCACCGGCCTGACACGTGTTTGATAAGTTTTTGAACATGCTAAGGCTCAAAAGGTTATTTCTTTTAGAAAAGAAGAAGAATCTGGCCTCACACCGGTCAGTGTTCAGGCACTAATAAAGGACAATAAACTAAAGAATTGGACTAAAAAGAGTCAGGGTAGATTCACCATTAGAACACTGTGTCACACTTGAGCCTCAGTAACTGTTGTTTAAATTTACATGGGTTTTAGTTCTGGGTCTGGGTTCCGTGACATCAGACCAAACATTACTGGGATCTGGTCAGCAGTTGTCAATATTAGCTCTGAAACAAAGTGTTGGACCAACTGAGAGACTGACAACCCATTTCATTGGCCCCACTGTCAGGGGCACAAAAACTTGCTCAGAGGTCCACAGTGCTACAGTATCCAGGGATCGAATAAAGCCCAGACCACATAGCACTGTCCTGTCTCCTCCTGGCCCACCAACACAGAAAACAGGCTAAATTCTAAAAATATGAAGTGTTTGAAAAAATTCTGAGACAAAATGATGTTGAAGCAGATGTCTACTCCAGCCCCCAGCACCTGAGTGTAACTGCAGGTCCTGAGACATGCAGAAAGAGCAACATCCTCTCTGTCAGCTGGTCACTAGTTATTATAAGTGTATTGATTGATACATTGATTATCACGTCTAAGGTTTAGTGATTTTGTCTTGATTGATTCGTTTTTTCCTGGTGTGTATTTGTATGACTGGTAAGACAGAGCTATATAGAATCTGCCATTAAACACTCCATGTGTGACAGTGATGGACACTGACTCAAATTACAGAATCATAACAAAGACTGCATGACTGACTGTGTGTGTGTGTGTGTGTGTGTGTGTGTGTGTGTGTGTGTGTGTGTGTGTGTGTCACAGTGTGTGTGTCACAGTGTGTGTGTCACAGTGTGTTTTACCGGCCACTAAGGACGCCATGCGAGTATCCATTAGAGTGTCATCATAAGGAGATATTTCCAGCTCATCCTCTCCTGGGGAAAAAAAACAAACAGACACACCTGAGTTATCATTTACACTGTGACCCACAGTCTCTGTGGAGGAACACATCTGAGACACTGAGCTGAAGACAACAACTGGAAACTGAAATGCACTGTGTGACCTCCACCAAACACACTGTCAGGAGTGATCATTTCCACGTACACAGGAAAACAGCTAAAACTCCTTTAAACCTAAAAGAATGGGACCAAGGATTGAACCCTGTGGCACACCATAGATCTTACCTGAGGAAACAAAAACTGAAGAAGTCTGGACCTGTTCTGGAGAGCCTGAGATACAAACCTCTAAATGAAGAGATTATGATTGATTGGACTGAACACAGCGACATAAAAACTATCTGATATGATTTATAACTTGACTTTCTGCACTATTTCTGAGACAGGAGCAAGGATGAAATGTTTTGAACCAACAACTGGAGCTAAAACATATGACAGACTCAGTTAAAGCAGGTGCTCGAACATTCAGTTCAGTTTATTCATGTACATCAAGAGTCTTTTGCCTAAATGAAATCTAAAATTTTGTGTTTCATAAAAGAGTGTCAGCCACATTCAAACAGGCCGTAAATCTGACCTGATGAACTCAAAGTTATCTTGTCTCTGAAAAACATGTTCAGGATCAGTGAATAGGAAACACTCAGCTGTTGAAAATGAATTGAACATCAGTAAACTGCAACATCTTCCTTTAAGATGAGAAGGTGATCTGGTCATCGCACAAAGAGTTAACATTCAGAAGGTTTCAGAAAGTAAAGTAATCACAGGCAGTGATACAGAACATACATCAACAGCTACAGTACAGGGGTCAAGGTAACTGAGTGTCTTCTGTCATTGACTGAATTCTTTAATGTGAAGGACGTCTGTCATGATAACATAAGTCCGTTGTTAGTCCAACAATGGAGAAGTTTACAAAAGAAATTCAAAATTACAATATCAAATATTGAAAATTTACAAATTAAAAATATATATAATAGATAATAGATATCATAGATAGTTATAGATAATAATAGATTAGTAATACAGTGTAGCAATATAGTATATACAAATAGATATTCAAATACGTCAAAAAAATAGCAGCAGATAAGGAATACTGCACAGATGGTGTGTGCTAATTATTGCACATGGTGAGTTTGTCAGTTTTTGGTGGGTGTGGTCTTACAGCAGCAGGAGGGAAAGAACTGGTGGTGCTTGACTACAGTGTGGCAGCAAAGCAGGTGAGAAGTCGTCTGTGTGAGGCAAAGAAGCAAAACCTAATGAAAGTCTCCTAATGTGAAGTAAAACCGGGGCTAAGTTCATGTGGACCAGGAGGAAGGTCTGACTTCATGTTGTGAGTTGTTTTTTAAATGAAATGTTACTAAATAGTCAATCATTATCATTAAAGATGAGAATTAAACTCTGGTGGATGATGATGTTATGTTGGCGACCCTGTCAGTCAAAATGACGGACAGTCAACCTGAGGTGGAGTGTGTTCACATCAGCTGAACACACATTAGTGATAATACATCAAACACAGTGAGAGCAGCTCCCTGCTCTGTGTGACAGTCAGTGATTGTGTCATATATTCATTAAGTCTGTGGTTCATTGTCTGACAGTCACTGAACTCAACTGACGATTACTTCAAAAAACCTAATTAGGAGAACAAAGACCCCCCCCCATGCATCCCCAGTGCAGAGGGTCCCTGAAGTATCTCCATGTTCTGAATCCGTCTTCCTTTTACTTTAGATGGAGACAGTCTCCACAGAGCAGCAGTGTCCTTTGTAGCTTTGCTGTATCCTGCTCAGACAGGACTGTAGATCCAGCTACAGTCTACAGCCAGGCTAACAGTTGTGTAGGTGTAAAGGTTACCGTGTACACCATCTCAGTTTAGCATGTAAGCATGCTAACATTTGCTCATTAGCACCAAACACAAAGTAGAATAGGAATTAGGTTATAAACCAAAATATTTTAAAAAATATAACTTTATATTAATATTTATTGGTAAAAGTTACTCAAAACCAAAACTGTCAGCTTCATGGTGCTAAATGAAAAGTTCAGGGGTTTATCCTCTGGAGTCCATGAATATCTGAACCATGGTTACTCCATCTGATACGCTGGAACAAAGCACTTTGGGTAAAATGAAGCAACATTGTGCTGAAGCTGGTGGAGATAAGACGGCCGTGTTTCTGTCCTCTGTCAAATGATGAGACACTAGTCCAGAGACACTCTACCTGCTCAGGTGGGCTAGGGAATTAATCTAATGATTCAAATGCTGTATTACTGTAAATAACCCACATCACTCTGCCACTGAAGTCTCATCAGTGTGGACAGAATTAAGACCAGTGTGAGACTGACAGGAGGGTAAACACACAGTCACCATGCTTTCATGTAATTGCAGCTTTTGTCCTGTTGTGAAACCCGTTAGCAGAGCTTTGATTGACGAGTGGACCAGTCGTTTGTTCCTGCAAATTATTTAAACACACTCCAAAGTACAAACTCAATCAAGAATGTAATGGCATGTAAAGTGTTTATGTATGTAAATCCTATTCCAGGCTATATATTTATGGTAATGACACGCTAGAGCAGCCTAGCAGTGTTAGGAACTGAAGAGTGTGTAATTACACTAATGCTCCACTGACTAATAGGCCACAGGGGAGAGGCAGTCTGCTGGCTACTGTTAGCTCACATCACACCAGCTCTTTGTGTGTGTGTGAGTGTGTGTGTGTGTGTGTGTGTGTGTGTGTGTGTGTGTGTGTTGTGTGTGTGTGTGTGCGTGTGTGCGCGTGTGTCTGTGTGCGTGTGTGCGTGTGCGTGCGTGTGTCTGTGTGCGTGTGTCTGTGTGCGTGTGTGCATGTGCGTGTGTGTGTGCATGTGCGTGTGCGTGCGTGTGTGTGCGAGCGTGTGTGTGTGTGCGTGTGTGCGTGCTTGCGTGTGTGTGTGCGCGCGCGTGTGTGTGTGCGTGTGTGTGTGTGTGTGTGTGTGTGTGTGTGCGTGTGTGTGTGTGTGCGTGTGTGTGTGTGTGTGTGTGTCCACGGTGGGTCTTTGTGACTGTTTGGGATTATTACACATTTATAGTTAATATTAGGATTATGAATTTACAGTAGTTATTAGAAGGTTGTTCTGTGTATTTTGAGTGTGTGTGGTGTAGACGTATACGTCTGTGTGTATTCATATGGAGATATAGGCTGCTTGCTTCTCAACCATGTGTTCATAGACAATCGTCTGCATTAAGAAAATAATCATTTACTTATCTGCTGAAGTCCTGTGGTTGTTACTGGAGGACACCTAGAGGACACACCACTCAAACTGTGTACAACTACCAGCTTTGCATGATGTAAACTTTACATCATGCAAAGCCAAACCCTAATAGAACAGGAACCTCCTTGAGTGTCTCCATGTTTATTGTAAAAAATATGAAGACACTTGAGGAGGTTCCTGTTCTGTTCATTCTGACAACAACAACAGCGCCTGTGTGGCGGCTGCAGAATGTCTTGGTTTTCATTTGGTGCCCAAGTTAACTGGTCAGATCGGACCAGGTTGATTATCAGCCTGTCGATTATCAGCCTGATCGATTATCAGCCTGTTGATTATCAGCCTGATCGATTATCAGCCTGTCGATTATCAGCCTGTCGATTATCATTCTGATTGATTATCAGCCTGATCGATTATCAGCCTGGTTGATTGGTTTCTTCTATAGCAGCTATAGCAGCCCCAGTGTGTGCTGTCAGAGTTGACTGACTGATGTGACACAAAGTGTAAAGACCCTCATGAGTTTTAAAGGACGAGGCTGGAAGTTTTATATTTTCAAACAAATAATCACTGTCTCTACTGACAGGGACTGTGTGTCTGACTCCTCTGAGTCCACTTTTGTCCAGAAACTATTCAAACACATCAGTGAGTCTGTCTGTTGACTGGGTCACATGATCCTTCATCACCATGAACACACTGTAACTCTCTTAGCTGCTCCTGATATCCTTGACTTCTTCTGCAGTAAAAAGAGATTCAATAAACAGTTCCTCCTCTCCGGCTTCTTCTGCCGAACCAGACGAGCATCATGTTGAATCTCAGACACTCTTTGCTTTAACAAACTGTGTCAGCTGGTGTTGGCTTCTGAACCTGCTACCTTCCTCCTCCACCCTCTACCAGAAACTGAACTCTTCAAAGATTTCAGGACATTCAGTGCTGCCATCACTGACTACTGGCACTGTTAATTAAAATTGATCTGGTTGAAGCTTAAGAAACCAAACTTTGATCCAGGGATCCAGGATCTAACAGTGATCTTTGTGAACCCTTTCAACCTCCTTTCAGAACCACTCTACTGAAATTCTGCTTCTTACGATGGATTCAGATCCCACCTCTGTGCTCCTCTTCCTCGATCTGAGTGTGGCTCTGGATACCAGAGAGCTTCATAGATCATCACACTGTAGATCATCTCTGGCTCTCACATGGTTACAGTCTTATAAGACCTATATATATATATATATATATATATATCTTCTCTCTGTAAGAGCTGATGACTGTTCTCAAACCTTGAAATTAGTGACCTGTTTGACTGTGAAGCATAACTTCCTGCTCCTAAAGGTCACTGGCTCAGCCCAACATACTGAAGACACCAGTTTGATCAACAGTAGCTCCCAACACAGAGTGTCACAGCCAGGACTCCCTCTCCTTTGATCAGCACATCAAAGCTTATCACCTCTGTTCATCCACGTAACAAAGTTCAGTCTTTTCTCTTCCATGGCAGATGACACCCTAACTCAGACCTCTGTATCATCCAGACTGTTTTGTTTTCAGGCCATGAGCCGATACTTGAAGACTTCAAATGGTTCAGATACTGCAGCTAGAATCTGAACTAAATCCAGGAAATCTGACATTACACCAGTTTTATCTTCCAGTCATAGGCTTCCTGTCAATGTCAGACTGTAAGGAACTCCTAATGAAATAGAAAAGTCCCCTCCCTCTGGACCAACCTCCCTGTTGACATCAGACTGTCTGATTGGTCCTACTGATGAGATCACTGTGAACTAAAAGCCACTGCATGTCTCTGACCCTCTGTTTGTTTATTCCCTCCAGCACATGAGGGTCCAGGCTGTGAGCTCTTTCCTCCCCCTCTCCTCTCTCTCTCTCTTTCCTCCCCCTCTCCTCTCTTCTCCCTCCCTCTCTCTTTCCTCCCCCGGTCCTCTCTTTCCACTCAGGCTCTCTGGACCATCAGCCATTTGGGGACCTCTCTCCCTCCCCTGGCTGTCGGTGCCTCATTCCAGATGTTTGGGATCTGGGCCTTTGTCCTCAAGGAGTCCGAGCCTGCTCCTGGTCTTTGTCCCTGCCTTGTGTTCATGATGTCCTCATCTCCCTCTCCTTCTATGTGCTGTTTATGATAAGCCTGGGTTCTGCCTGACTCCCTCCTGGACTGACGTCTTCATATATGTCTACAGCCTATCATTTTGTCTTCCTGATGATTCATACAGTAAATTCACATGTTTTTTATTCTGTACACAACATTTGCATATCTGTCCTGCTGCCACAAACACTCAACAGCAACAGATGTGGATTAATCCACTGCTGAAAAAGGTCCTCTACAAAGACACAGTTTCCTTCCCGTTAACAGCAGTTCTACAAAATGAAACTGTATATTTGAGGTGTTTTTAAAGATGTATATCTTCAGGAAGAACTGGTGGACCGTTGGAGAGGACAGAGACGAACACATCATTAGATTTGTTAGACTGACGTCTTTAAGTGAAGCTCTCTAACTTCTGCTGAACTGCTCCTGTGGTTTTTACTGTGTGGACTTTTTACATTTCACACAGTCTATATTTTTTTAAAATTTAGTGCAGCTTTGAAGGCTGTGGTAAGATGTCTACCTGTCCAGCGTGTACCTTACCATTCTCAGTGCATTCTTTGATAGTCTCCAGGCCCACCCACATCACTGTATAGGGATGAGTGGAGATAGAAGATGAATGGATGGATGGAGAATCTTCTGATCTTGACTTGTCAATGTAAAATGAGCCTTAATGAGGATAATCACTTAAACCTAAACTACACTGTGCACATCACTGTTAAGCTGTTTTCAAACTGGGAGTTTGAAGGTGAAGGGTGTTGTCATAATTCAGTTTTTAGAATTGAATACATTGTGATGGAAACCTAGCTGTAGATATGCACCAACACACACCCCCTCCCAACCCAGCACCCCACCCCTGACTGACCTGGGAGCAGGCGGACCCTCCAGTAAATGCGCAGGCACTGCTCCTCCTTGCGAAAGCCGCGCTGACACTTGCAGGCCAGCAGAGCCGGGTGTTTGGCCAGCAGAGCATCCTGTCTCTCCAGGCACTCGGATGCTGCCTGTTCCCCCAGCGGGGACACTGCTGCGTCAGCCGCGCACAGCTCCAAGCCCCGGTACAGCGCCTCGCACCGGGGGTCAGCCGAGCATCCCCGATGAGCTTCAACACAATCAGTGGGGGAGGGAGGGAAGGGGAAGATGGGTGCTGAGGATGGCAACACATCTAGGAGACAAAGAGAAGGAGAGAGACACGTTAGAGGAGTCAGAGGTCAGATCAAAGTCCTGAGAGGACTTAATGAAATGCAAACAGGTGAGTTATATAAACAGAGGAAATTAGCTCTAGAGTCCAAAACAGTTTTGGTACCAGGCTGTAAACATGTTTATTTCTGCTGTAAAGTTGGACATTTTGACATGGGAGTCTGTGGGGACTGACTCACTGTTGGAGCCAGACTCTAGTGGTCACTAGAGGAACTGCAGTTTTGAACACTTCAGTGTTGATGCTTCATGTTTCAGCCTCAGGGGTCATGATTGGTGGTGAGAGAGGCCACCTGCAGCCACGCCTCCAACCACAGCGTCTTGTTACAGGTGGTAAATTCTGACTGACTACAAAAACAACCTGTAACTGAATGATCAGACTCAGTCTTGCTCCTTTTAGAGGCTGTGTCATGGTTGCCATGATGGACGATTCCTGTTTGAGTTTTGTTTTATGTTGCACTTTGAGTTTGCTCATTTCCTGTTTTATTTTGTTGCTACTTTCCTTGTGTCTCTTGATGTTTTTACTTCCTGTCTTTGTCCTGTTTCCCTCCTTGGTGATTGTCTGTCCCGCCTTAATGTGTTTCACCTGTGTTTAACCACCCTTGCCTCCCTTGTGTCTATTTAGTCTCTGTGCTGCCCTTTGTCTGGGTCAGTTCATCTGTTATTGCCCCCTGTGCTTCTGTTTCTGTTCAAGTTCCCTGTGTTTCCTCATCTTTCTGCTTCTGTTCAAGTTCCCCTGAGTTACTTCGGCTTCCTGTTTGCCTACATGGATGTTTGAGTTTTCACTGGTTTTTCCCTTGTTTCATCTGCCTTTGGGTCCAACCTTACCTTAAAACATGACAGGCTGTTTGAAACCAAAGATAACCACGTACAGTTTTACAGCACGAGTCTGTCATGGAGAACTGTGCTGAGTTAAGTGGCAGTATTCATCGTGGAGACACATTGCACTTTCAAGCTATTATATGAGCTATTTGTTGTAGCTATTGCTACTTTTTATAAAGGTGTACTCAGACAGATTTTGAAGCACTGAGGTGAAGATGTACCTGTGCACATTAAAACATTGTGACACCTGAGCAGAACCTTATCCTGAGGTTTTTTATGAATCTACTTGATAAACACAAAGAGATGAGATGAAACAGGAAAGAGACTGGAGGGAAATAAGAGTCAGTTCACATCTGTACAGTCTGGCATCAGAGTGAACAAACATGTTCATGCAAATAACACAAGACAACACACACCTGCTCTGCTCTGTCTGAACTCACCTTCACAAGAGTAACAACAGAGAGGACCCACAGTATTCAGGTGTCTAAACAATAATTAAAGCAAACCAGTTAAAGCTGTAGCTGTAAACCCTCAGTGTTCTGACCATGTTAACTGTTTCAACAGCTCACTTCCTCTGAGTGTTGAAAGTGTTTCAGGTGGTTCTGGATCAGATTAGAGAACAGCAGGAAGCAGCTCCAGAGTCTACTGATCACATTAAACTGAAGTTTAGCGGGATGATGATGATATTGATGATGATGATGATGAGGATGAAGATGAAACATCAGTCTTCACTGTGATTCAGTGTAGACATGAGACAACAGTGGATCCCTTCAACAAACCTCACTGTGTGTGTGAAAAAGGGAGCTTATATATATTATACATGTATATTATATGTACAGAGTGAGTGTGTGTGTGGAGCTGTTAGTGAGAACACATCTTCAGTTTAACCTTCAGAAACCAGAGAACATTTACTGAACTTAACTCTGTGTCACAGACAGTAACATTAATACTTTTACTATTCCTGAGATGGAGATGATGATGATGGTGATGATGATGATGAGCAGGAAGTGACTGGATGTAAATCCAAATGATGATTTCAGAAGAACATCCAACTCACACAAAGACGCTCTGACACAGAGACCAGTTCTCTTCAAGTCCTCCAACACTCGTGGAGCAGGTTTTGTTTCACTTCAGTGAGAGTGACGTTCTGATGACCTGGACTGTGTTGTGATGTATGATCTTAGAGCGTTGCATGATTGTGTTTGGGTTGAGACATTGTTTACGTCACTGAGCACAGTAACAGGACCTGTGAACGAGCTGTTGTCAGATTAGAAACCAGTATCTTGATATGTGGTGGTGAAGCACGTAAACTGTGTTGATTGTTTTTATAAATATTCTTCTCAGTGAGAATCAGCTGGTGTAACACAGGGCAAACCCTCAGGAACAACAACTGTGGTCATCTGGTCCAGATCAGGTCAGTGTGAACTTTCCACCAAACTAACCACCTAAACCAAACCAGTCCAGAGTCCAGTCTGAACCGGTCAAAGGTGTGAAACAGGTCAGACAACACTGTGGAGCAGACTTCCTCACTGTGGTCATCAAACACACAGACATGACACAGACACTCCATTTCATCTCTCAGTCCACCTGTCTGCACCTGTCTCTGTCTCCTGTCTCTAGGGATGGGATCGATTCTGCTTATCGATCCGATTCTTTTTCGATTCCCTCATCGATTCCTGTGGATTTTCTGTGTGGAAAAGAGTAGGCCCATACAGGTTTTCAGCGTCAACAACGCAAACTTTATTATGAGTCTCTGAACACTGAACACGATAAATAACCTCTGTGCGGTTGTTCAATCCCTCGAGGAGGGGGTGCTGTCTGCCTCTTGAGGTCTGCCTTGTGTTCATTTACAAAAAGAAGCCGGCTCGTTCGTGACCGACACGTCACTAATACGTCCCTTCACTGCTCTGCTGAGACTGGGACGCACTCGTTGACCGGCGGCGTAGAGCGTCAAACCCATGGCACTCCTGATATTTCCTGCCGTGCTGCGTCGACAAATGTTTCCGCATGTTGCTGGTGTTTCCACCCGTGCTTGAAATCTTAGTGCCACAGACACTGCACGTTGCGCTGTTAGCATCATTTTGTGTGAAATTAAGCCACACTTCCTCGACGACTTCGTTGTCATTTGCGCTGACTGCCTCTCACGAAAGTGTGACATCATTGCTTTGCAAGGCACACGGAACTAAGTGGAAGGAATCGATAAGGGAATCGTTAAGCATAAAGGCAAATGATGTCAATGGATCCAACTGGTTCCAACTGGTTCTCGATACCCATCCCTATCTGTCTCCACCTATCTACTGTCTGTCTACTGTCTCCACCTGTCTCCTGTCTCGCAGCAGACCACTCTGTCTTTATGACAGTGTGTGGACAGGTGGACGTCCCTCCATAGGACCTGCTTGCATGTGCAGCAGCAGACAGGAGGAGAGGCTCCCTGGTAAAATCCAATAGCTGATGTGCACAGAGGAAGAACAGAGGAGTTGAGTGAGGACAGCAGAAATGTCACACAGGGAGGAGAAATAAGGGAACGGAAAGATAGATGGAAAAAGGGCGAGGTGGGAGAGAGCGAGCGAGCGAGAGAGATAGAGGCAGAGACAGAGAGCGAGCGCTCCAATGTGAACCTTGATGGGTTGGACACGCGCACAGTATGAGGCACAATCAGAATGCAGCACCGAAAATGATGTTCTTAGAACCACACAAAGAGGAGCGCACACACACACACACACACACACACACACACACACATACACGGCTGCCCTGAGAAGGACCCTTTTATGTGTGTGTCCTGCTGGGAGAGAGACTGGGAGGCACAGAACCCATCATTATTACCAGAACACAATACTGCACAACCAGGAGGGAGGGGGTGAGGGGGCAAAGCAATCTGTCTGACACACACACATACACACACACACACCTCCACATACACATCTCAGAGTCAGAATAAAGTGGCTGAGATAGCATAAACAGCTTAACATTCAGCAGCGGATCAGTAGACAGTATGTAAATTGAATACTGAGTGTGCTGATGAAAGACTAAGCACATACATAAAACATTGTTGGTTGAACAAACAGCCTTTGTGGAGCAGCACAGCCCAGGACATGAGAGCAGCGATCAGCCAATCACCTCTCTGACCAGTGGCTGCAGCCTCACACACACACACACACACACACACACACACACACACACACACACTCACCACACACATGCTCACCTCCATCTCTGCTGCTCCAGACACATTTCCACTTTAAACTAGTGTTCACAGTTTCAGACAAACAGCAGAGGTGTTTGATTTCACAATAAAAGTCCAGTGAATTCACTCAGTTACAAAAACCTCAGTGAGCGGTGTGAATGAGAAAACTCCACTGGTGTCACATGACAGCACAGTTCAGGATAACTACTGTCCTCAAAGTAAATAAACTAGAAGTACAGACTGATAACTGATGGCTGTCATATCCCACATGCTGATTCAACTACGCAGAACCATGGTGGACGTTTTTTTTTAACAACTTGTAATATCACACATGCCTCTTCATGTCTAAACCTGTGGCCTACATTACCCACAATGCAACATGATTGCCAACGGTTCACTTGGAGATTTGCTAGTAGGCGCTAACGTATCCTGTATCCTGCAGCAGAGACGAGGAGCAGCAACAGAGGTCTGCTAAACTAATTTCTTCCTGACTCCACCTACAGGCTGACGATGTTCAGGATTCCTGTGTGACGAGACTCAGTTTCACTGGTCATCATGTGACTGGGACGGGACAGGAATCATAATAACAACAGGTAAGTCTTTATATACAGATGTGGAGCTCTAATATGAATAATCACCATTTTTTATTTTGAACATAATGCTGGTTGTTATTCTTTTTTATTCTCTCCTGTCTGCTCTGGTGACCACCTGACCGATGATGCGTGTGGATGGAGGACGTGTGGTTCAGCCACTAAACGTCAGACAGTCTGCTCCCTGCAGAGACAGTAAATCTGACATTAGAACCTTGTTTCACTCTTTTCAAACTTAATAGGTTTTGACCTCAGACCTGTCTGAAGTGATGGAGTGGAGACCAGCGGCTTCTCTCAGTGCTACCCTCAGCTAGTGTCTACTGTCTGCATGTGAGGCGTTTAGGGAACAACGGTAATGGGATTACAGTCTCCCCCCTCTAAACTTCATGGGTCTCTGGATGCACATGGGTCACACCACCCAACACCACAAGTAAATTCTCCACCTGTGGGAAACACTGTAAAAAAGAATGCCATTGTCAACAATGGAGTCAGAGTGAAAGAACCCTGAAAGAACAAAACACTGGATGGGATCGGACAGGAGTGAAAGTCCACTCCCGTGTCACCCTGTACTCCACACCCCCAGATTTTTTCATTTTCAAAAATTACATTTATCATACTTCACACAACTTCCTCTGGATACACCAAAGGCTTTATAGCAGTTTTCATACATTTAGTAGTTTTCATCAGAAGTTTTAATTTTGTCTATTATTTTTAGCCTCAGTCTTAGTCCTGGATCAGAAATCCATGTTAGGGTTAGTTTAGTCAACCTGATCCGTTTTACTTGTACTCAGTTTTCAGTTGAATAAAACTCTTTGTCTTTTTTTAGTCATTACTAGAATAGTTGAAATATACTGAGTTTTAGTCAAGACCAAGAATAAGTCCTTCAGTCACACCTCAACAAATAAGATTCAAATAAGATTATGTCCAACTGGTTTTAGGCTAAATGGAAATGAAAATAAACAACAGAATGACAGGTTGTCTTAAGCAACATTAGCAATCTAATGTGATCTAACTCTTACAGTATGAATATGTAATTGTTACAATGTAAATGTTGTTTTTGAATATCCAGAAAAAAAACAATAGCCCTGCAGTAAATTCTGTTCCTTATAATGTCCAGATCTGTGTTGACCATGTTCATGATGTTATTCTTTAATTTTGTAGGCTATACTATAGTAGCAGACTGTAGTAGACTGTAGTAGACTGTAGTAGGCTGTAGTAGGCTGTAGTAAACTGTAGCAGACTGTAGTAAACTGTAGCAGACTGTAGTAAACTGTAGTAGACTGTAGTAGACTGTAGTAGACTATAGTGGACTGTAGTAGGCTGTGGTGGACTGTAAAAGGCTGTAGTGGACTGTAGTATACTGTGGTAGACTTTAGTAGACTGTACTGGATTGTAATAGTAGACTGTAGTAGACTGTGGTTGACTGTAGTGGACTGTAATAAACTGTAGTGGACTGTGGTAGACAGTAGTAGACTGTAATAGACTGTAGTGGACTGTGGTAAACTGTAGTAGACTGTACTGGACTGTAGTGGTAGACTGTAGTAGACTGTAGTAGACTGTACTGGACTGTAGTTGACTGTAGTGGACTGTAGTAGACTGTAGTGGACTGTGGTAGACAGTAGTAGACTGTAGTAGACTGTACTGGACTGTACTGGATTTGTAGTAATTGACTGTAGTAGACTGTGGTAGACTGTATTAGGCTGTAGTAGACTGTAGTAGTAGACTGTGGTAGACTGTAGTAGACTGTACTGGACTGTAGTAGTAGACTGTAGTGGACTGTAGTGGACTGTAGTGGACTGTAGTGGACTGCAGTAGACTGTAGAAGACTGTATTGGACTGTAGTGGTAGGCTGTAGTAGACTGTAGTAGACTGTTGTGCACTGTAGGAGAATATAGTAGACTGTAGTAGACTGTAGTAGACTGTAGTGGACTGTAGTAGACTGTAGTAGACTGTAGTAGACTGTAGTAGGCTGTAGTGGACTGTAGTAGACTGTAGTAGGCTGTAGTAGACTGTAGTAGACTGTAGTAGGCTGTAGTGGACTGTAGTAGACTGTAGTAGACTGTAGTAGACTGTAGTAGGCTGTAGTGGACTGTAGTAGACTGTAGTAGGCTGTAGTAGACTGTAGTAGACTGTAGTAGACTGTAGTAGGCTGTAGTAGGCTGTAGTGGACTGTAGTGGACTGTAGTAGACTGTAGTGGACTGTAGTAGACTGTAGTAGGCTGTAGTGGACTGTAGTGGACTGTAGTAGACTGTAGTGGACTGTAGTAGACTGTAGTGGACTGTAGTAGACTGGTCTGGACCAAGCGCTGGGTGGAGTACTGAGTCAGGTAAGACCTGATTTTTCTGATGTACAGAGCAAAGAGACACGACCAGGAGACGGACACAACATGGTCAGAGAGGGAGAGCTGGTCATCAAACATGACACCAGGTTTCTCTAGACCCTGAGAGTTCAGTCTTAGAGAGGTGTAGTTGAAGGTGGTGTTCCTTCATCCATGTGGATGTGTCAGAGAGACAGGACTAGATCTGCTCAGAGACAGTGGGGTCGTCTGGTGGGAACGACAAGTTTAGTTGGGTGTCATCTGCATAGCAGTGAAGTTTGTTTTGCTTTAGTTTTGAGAAACAGTTTCCACTTCCACGCTGTATAAGACACTGAAGTCCACCAGTGTGTTGTTGCTTTGGAAATGCACATCCACGAATCTCGTGGTGGAGTTTCTGAAGGAGCACTGAAAGGAGGGGTGTATTTGTTTTTGCTGATGAGTTCAAATATCAACAGTCTTTCTTCAGAACTGCTTACTCCACCTTCATTTTTAATGACATTTGATAAACATTAACAGTACATGTCAGGACATTTAGCTGTCACAGACACATCGAACGTGTTTAGTTGTGCATGTTTTAGCATCGATAACAGTGAGGCTGAACCCTCATCTTTGTGAGATGCTCACACATAAAGTTATATCATTGTAGCTTCTTATATGAAGCAGGTCCAAAATGTTGCTTCAGATAGTTTTGCCAACATGTTGCCTTCATTTTCTTTTCCCATCACTGTTTGTTGTTCAGGTCTGGATGGGTCTGGATGATGTCATGATACAATTCATGGGCCGCATCTTTTGGAGGCTGTATTTGAAGACCGATTGCATCACAGTGGTGCGACTAGACTGTCCCATTTTATAGACTCTTTTAGTCCTTCTTCCACTGGAAAACGAAGGATCCAACAGGTAGATCCTTCATGGTCCAACATATCCCAAGATTCATTTTGTGCCAGTAATGACAGGCAGCAAACAACACAGACAGAGAGCCTGAGGATTACACTGTTAAATGTAAGTATTGTGTTTCAGCTCAGTTCAACAGCTAACTGTACAACTGTTAAAACCAAGGACCTTAAAACCTGTGTTGTCAAGTTATTGTTTAATGATGTCAGTTTCATCTCACCAATGGAAAAAAAAAATAAAATATGTTTTGTGTACACCTACTGGAGTCACTGCATGCAAACCAATATACAATTTCCATGTGACCACTGCAAATAACAATACATTTCATGAGAGACGATAGCAACCTCCAGTCTGTAAATATATAAACACTTCAGCTCAGCATAAAGACAGGAAACAGGGACACAGCTGGTCTGACTCTGTCCAACAAAATTCTTCACCCAGCTCCTCTAACGCTCACTAAATAACATCATAACATATCTTCAGATCGCAGTCAAACTCCTGAAATGTAACACATAAAAATATTAATTTCAGGCACAGAGATAATAAACTAGGTTCAAGATAAATTTAACCCACGGCCAAAACAACAACAAAAAGCAAAACCAACATCCTGGTTTTTCCATCAGTGCATCATGTAATACTTTGATATTTATTTTTGTAGACTGTCACTAATCACAGCAGCTTTATTCCACACCACAGAGATGAGTGAATCAGTAAAAGCAGACCACTCTGGCTCTGTGTCAAAGCTCCAGACAGACTAATACCACATCAAAAACACTGCTGTCCTTTACTAAGCTTCTTGCTGGAGGACACACAGGGAGGTACGAGAGGTGAAGAGACCGTCCACTGTCACTGCATCAAACCAGAGCAGAGACCGCCACCACTACAGGTGTTTCACTGATCAAAACAATTATTACAGTTATAATCTGTAACCTTTCCACATTGAAATGTGTAAAAACAACTAGAGCTATGTTCTATATGTGGTTGAGTCGTGTTCTTACATTCTAACAAATGTTTCCATCAATTCTCAAACCAGAGAAATCTGTGATTGTAATCATGGTAACAGTACATTTCATTGGTCGCCTGTCAACGACATCATATCCTCCAAGATCATGTGTCAGTGTTGTGTTTGTCACATACACTTTTTACACCTTGGTGGTTTTCAACTATATTTGAACCAGATGAAGATTTTTGTCATGAATGTCTGGATCTGGAGTTATCAGAGAAAAAATGACAGCTCAGCTTCCAGCTGCTGGAGACGTCCCAGCGACCTCATTTATAACAAAATGGGACCTGAAAGATGTTAATGCTACTTCCCACGCACAGGTTGGGGTCTTTAAAAACGAACTAACAGAGAAAGTATGCTGTATGTCCCCTATTGGGAATAATATAATTCTGCCAAATTCTATCTTAGGTCTTGTATATCACAGCCTCCCAGAGTTCCATAATGCCTACAGTTCTGGAAGGAATTATTAAAAGTAGTATTCAATACATCTAGCTCCCTATACAATTAGTCTCTGTTATAACCTGCAGGTGACAATCGCTCTTCACCCCATTCCCAAATTCACAGAGCACAGAGTAAATGATGGTAATGTTTGGATGCATGAGGAGGCAGACTTTCATACCACCCGAAAAAGTCTGCCAGAAGATGGGCCTACCTCTCCCTCCTGACTTCCCAGCAGACAATCTATCTCCTCATCTACAAGCACCTCGATCTGATTGAGAGAAGTTCCTCTTCTCGGTCTTCTTCTCACTCGTTGCTAAGATTCATCATAAGGGACCGTTAAAGATGGCCCCTGGTCCATTTGTTGTGGAGAGGAGGAGACCTCTGGATAATTCAGCTCCAGGTAAAAACCTCCTGAACCACTGAATCCAAACCAGGAGAAGCTGACGGTGATGGTGGTGAAGACAACAACTCCCATGATCCCATGCAATTTTAACACGTCATCCAACACTGTCTTTTGTTATTATTTGAGAATGTCTTCCTGTAAAAAACGAGCCTGCAGGTTGTCTGTGCAGCAGGACATTATTATATCCATGACTGTTCAATGTTGTTGTTATTATAACCTTGACAATAAAGATCGTCTAATGTTGAGGAAGTAATTATTTTAACCCAAATCACAATCTTTTCCTAAACCTAAGCAACATGAACGTTATTATAGTAACCATAGGTAGATATGCCACTGTCGGTACAGTCCACGTGTTTATTACCAAGGTCCAGTACGCCTGAATAGGGGCACTATTTCAGGAGACACTCCTATGGGTCGTATCAGAGGGTTGAAAAAAAATGACCTTTGTGGTTGTTCAGGTTAGAGGAGGAGTTGTGTTGTTTTGATTTGACCCCTCGAGGCAGAAGTTACAGACTGTGGGTTTAACTGTGTGGACCGCAGTAACTCCATATGATCTTCATCAGTACATTTTCTGTGTGACAGATAGAACAATATCGGTTATTACAGACAAAGGAAACACACCCCAGTCAGAACCTGTCAGTGTTGTATGATGCAGTGTGTGTATTTTCACTCTAACTTTATATTTTCAGTCTTTGTGTTGTGCGTCTGGCAGGACGTCATTAACTGAGCAGCTCTGGAGTCAGTGTTTGTCTTATTCAGCAGCAGCTGACAACACATCAAACTCAGACTGTGGTGAACTAAATGTGCCAACATTGGACAGCCTGCACACATGGCACAGGCTGAAGCCAAACACTGAGCTGAGGCTTGGACTGCTGAAGAACTCAGTGTGACTCAGTCAGGTACAGAGGAAGAGACCTGTCACTTTAATATGAGACATTGATGTTCAGATGGTGGTGATTGGGTTGATCCTGAGATATTGATACTTCAGATCCCAGAGGTTTCTGATCCGAGATCAATTCTGCAAAGATCGATATGAACTCAGTGATTTGTGGTAATTGTATATTTCATCATCAACAGTAGGGACACAGTAGGGAGAAACACCTCTGTCACCAGGATCTCGTCTAAATAAGACCTGGGTTGATAGGAACTATTTCTCCTTCTGCCTGTCACAGTCACATGCGAATTATGTCTCTATAAAAGTGCAGCTGAACAGAGTGATGACAGTGATGATGGCCGACTGTTAATGAAGTCTGGTGTGGAACTTTTTCAGTTTAGAACAGCGGTGACGCTGTGTGTGATGTGTGACGTGTGACGTGTGTGATGTGTGATGTGTGTGATGTGAAGAGCTGTAGCAACACCACAGCCCTTATTAAATATTATCATTATTATTAATATTAAATCCTTTATTTAAACAGGTAGTCTCACTGTACAAAAACAGACAGTTTATAGACAGACACATAAATTCTGACATTCTGAGACTGAATTACAGATACAGCACAGAACATGATGGGGAATGAACAACACTGTTTCAGTCAGCTCAGTTGTTTGTCTGTGACTTTAAATGAACTTTTCTTTCTTTTGGAACAAAAGCACGAGTTCCGGTCTCACTTTCTATTCATCCATTACAATGAACTAAGAGGCAAATCATTGACTGTGTTTCCCTCTAGCTGCTCTGCATGTCGCACATGTTGTGTTGGCAAACAGTGCACAAGGCCTACTGAAGCCAGAACCAACGTCTCTGCTGTACCACTGTGACAGGACTGAACCAGAGTCAGCCCATTGAAATGAATAAGGCAGCCAGTGTTTTTAAAGAGGTGTTCCACAGAAACAGTCTGCACGCTGCCAAGCCAGAAGGGCCAGGCTGACTACAGAGGGGGGCAATGGAGGTGAAATGGTTAGCTAAAGCAAAAGCTAATTTGGCAGAAACTTTTTTCTCTCCAGACTCTGAACTGTTTATCTGAGGATAAAAGCTCTTTACTGATCACAGAGGAACATGAGGGGATAAATAAATGTCCATGTCTCAGTCCTGGTTGAATCTCCAGAACCTGTCTGTCATCAGTATCAGGCAGCAGGGCAGATGAAACCACTGTCGGGGTCAGACAGCTTTCTCCATCAGCACTGGTTGACTTTATCATTGTTTCCCACTGATGGACGATGGACATCCAGCACACCATCTGCTGCACATCAGGCCGATGTGAAAACACAGAGGAGGCTGCTGAGCTGCTCCGAGAAGACGACCGCTCACACTGAGCCAGTTTGTTTAACGTTCAGTCGATAACTGGTCACCAGACGCTGCAGGTTTTCAACAGAGTACTGACTTCAAGAGAAATACACACTCTCATCCACAGGATGTTCCAGCTGTTCTTTAGTCCAGGTCAATGTTGGATCAGGTTCACATGAAGACACAGATTCATCTGATAACCTCTTTCTTCATTGTCCCCACAATTCTGCAGCCAACTGACATCATGTTAAAGTCAGTACTATGAGCGGTGCACCCCTGTCCTCCTTCTGCCTCTCTCCATGGACCAGCTCAGGGTCCCTGACAAGAATGGATCAAATTAACACACAAACTGCACTCATTGTCATTTCCTTGATTTTTCTACAACTGTCTTGTGTTATTCAGAGGTTGTGTGACAGTTGTTGGCTGGGTGCCTGCCAGCCTCAGTTTAAGACTCCAAGAGGTCACAGCTACCAGCCAAGAAACTACAACATGATCTGTGAATGAGATGTATGACTAGGCCAGGGGTCGGCAATCCGCGGCTCTGGAGCCGCATGCGGCTCTTCAGCTCTTGGCTAATCTTGAGTTTCAGAACCCCGGTAAGCTAAACATGGATAAATCCAAAAAAAGAAAAGTCTCGGAGAAAAAATAAAGAGTTTAATTCTGAATGTCTCGACGGTTGAATGTTGTACTTGGCTGAGGATAAAAACAGAATTAAATACAAACATAATTAAATACAAACTGGCCTGTTCTTATGTTTACTCTTCTTAAAGCTATTAGGCTGCAGATATTTGTTTTATTTATTTAAAAGTGGGTTACTTATTTTTTTTTTAATCCTTCACAAATAACAGAATGACTCAAATAATCCTGCACAGTTCTGTTTTATTTAAAAGTAGATATACACATGCCAGGGTTTTTTTCTCCTATTCATAAGAGTTTGGTGTTTTCCTTTGTTATAACAGGTAAAACAGCAATAAAATGTCAACAGTTTTTTGTAGTTCTATAATTTCATAAATGCAATAAACCATAGATCTTTTATATATAGTATAACTATATATAAAACTTTAACGCTGTGTTATCTTCATTTTAAGGGTCGAATAGGTTTTGCGGTTTCAGATGATTTTAATTTGTGGGAGAGGAGCCAAAAATGGCTGTTTTAATAATAAAGGTTGCAGACTCCTGCACTAGGCTGAGCACACAAAATTTACTGAACATAAACAGCTTTCATGTCGACTTAAGAAATTAGCAATGTTTTTATTTATTGATTCGTTTAATTGACCATTCTGCCTATAGTGAAACCTGGAGACTCTCAGGGACACTGGACCAATCATTATAAATACAGTACTAATAAGTTCACAACATACACAATGTAAACAGCTGCAGATTTGTGTTATTTAGGCAGCTGTATATGGACTGATATATTTGATAAAAAGGCATCAACCTCTCTATGTGGACTGGATTTTGTTACCTTTGGACCAAATGGCAAAAATAACCATGAAACATGTCATGAGCCCGAGGAAAAGGGAAATAAGGGACAGAACTGGTGAGTTTAGAGCAGTCAGAGGTTGAGCTACACACATAAAGATGTGCTCTACACACAAACACACACACACACACACACACTGGTAGGACTGCTGTTGCTAAGTACAGCACAGCCAGACTTCAACATATGAACTGTTCACTTCAGAGTTAACAGTTTCTGAATTAGATTATGTCAAATTGTTTCCAGAGGTGGAAACAAACACCAATGTTAAATCTTGTCTATATTACATCTTTTCTTCTCCAGAAGTTAGCATGCTAACCAGCTAGCCCTGGCCACTTCATGATAGAGACTCACTGAGCCTCCAGCCTCCACACTGAGCCTCCACACTGAGCCTCCAGCCTCCACACTGAGCCTCCACACTGAGCCTCCAGCCTCCACACTGAGCCTCCACACTGAGCCTCCAGCCTCCACACTGAGCCTCCAGCCTCCACACTGAGCCTCCACACTGAGCCTCCAGCCTCCACACTGAGCCTCCACACTGAGCCTCCAGCCTCCACACTGAGCCTCCAGCCTCCACACTGAGCCTCCAGCCTCCACACTGAGCCTCCAGCCTGTCCTGAAGATGAAGCTGCTCAGAGGATGTATTATAACCTCTATCGTAAATGCAACAATCGCTGAAGTTCTCAGTAAGTAAACAGCTGCTAATGCTAGCATTAGCTATGTAGCAATAACAAAACTTACAAATTGCTCCTTGAATGTAGTTTTACCCTCAGTGTCATTTAATGTGATTTTTTGCATGTTGCTTTTACTATTTACAAGAAGTCAAAGAGAAGCACAGAAGCCACCTGCAACACACCTGTGCCCATCAGCAAAGAACCAACCCCACCCTCATTCAACAGATGAGGACTTTCTCTGATGTGGAGACTGCAGAGACAAAAATTAGCAAAAATCTGCCTCAGCATAAGGTGGCAAATACAACCTTTAATGACTGGACTGAGCTGTCCAGAGGAAATACCAGAAATACACACCATACACACACACTCACTACTTACACACACAATGAGTACATCTGTTGCTACCTACAGCTAGCATCTGTACAGGTGGGTGTTTGGGTGTGAAGGTTTGGGCAGTGTAAACTGCTCCTACCCCACAGCTGCATGACCACAAGTCCTGACTGTAAGACAAAGAACAGACAGAAAGACAGAGACTCTGCTCTGTTTTACATCAGTCAGAGGCTGAGCTGTAGCTCACACTAAAACACTTCATCATGTGTACAAAAAAGCTTATACAAAAAATAACACTCAAGGAAATAATACAATGTTAAAATTTATCTCACACACACAAAGTGTTGTGCATGAATGCTTTCAATGAACGGCATTCATTGAACACGTCCATATTTTTTGTGAACGCGGAACCGTGAACGTCAGCTTGTGCGCGTTTTACGACAGTTTTACGACAGTTTTACGGCAGTTTTACTGCACGCCACATGACGTCTCCATAGACACGGCCCAGCTTGGCAGGTGTTAGTGGTACAGGTGGTACAGATGCATCTACTACTGCTGAAGCCAGTTGGTTTGAGCATTTGAAGCAGTTTTATGAACAAACAAGTGAAGACTCAGACAGATTATATTTATATACGGATTTTAAATGTAACTCATGTCTGTGATTCTTCAGTGGCGTTCAGTAATTCATTTAGTTTGGGAGTGGCGATGATTTGGGGCTGGTGATGGATGGTGGGAGGTTTGATTGAAAAAGAATAGCGGCTTATTTGTTTAAAAGAAAAACGGAACAAATGAACATGAACTAGTTCATCTTTGGAACTGCAAACTTTGTTCAAAATTTTAAAAAAATGAACTATGAACGTGAACTGGTTCATTTTCATCTATATGAACTGAAGTTTGAACTAGTTCTCACACTTCTCAAGTGTGAACTAGCACAATACTGCAACACACACACACCAAACACACACCTGATAATAGTAACGTACCATCTTTTTTCTTTGGTCTGTCTCATTATAATTCTCTCAGCACTGTGTGAAGAGCAGGTGAACAGACAAATATATAAATGAACTGTGATTCAACTGTGATACATCACCTGAGGCTACTTCACCTATAAAACAGTTCTTTCTAATAATGATGCACTCCAGCATCATAAATAATTACTACATTAATTCTGAGGCCGTAATATAATTAGCATAAAAACCTACTCCTGGCCTTTAGAGTGTATTTTACATCATTGAGCCACAGGGCTGGATTTAATGTGGAGGCTGCTGGATTAGTTCAGAGCACAAAGCACAACTGCAGGTAATCCACAGTGATTCTCTTCTATTATTACAGCTGCACAGTCTTTGACTTACCTGAGTATACTGTATACTGGCTGCTGTTATCAGCTCTTATCCTCCTCTCAGTTCAAATATCTTCCTCTCATATTTGGCACAGAGAAGCTGGCTGTGGTGGAGAAACAGGCTCTGTGTTTCTCTGGGTCAATGTTTTCCCTCCACTGTGACGAGAAGTGAAAGTGATGTGTTTCACACGTTGGGTTTGTTTGGGACAAAGACAGGAATCAGTGGTCAGTTAGAATGAGAAGTGATGGCAACCACAGCCAAGTGAACAGACTCCTGGGAAGAAGACATCGACAGTGACCACAGTGTTTGCTGGGAAATATACTGCTCAGCATCGAGATACACAACAGACACAATCACACAGACTCACTGAAGTGCCATGTCTCAGATGGGTGGAGTCAACATTTTGGAGACCGAGGTAATCAGTCAGTGACCAGGAAGCTGGTTCAGTTATTCATCAGCACTTCACTATGAAGCTGAAGTAGCACTCTGGTATCTAAACATGCAGCTGACTCATTTCTGTAAAGACACTTCAGACATCTTCAGTAGCCTTTGACCTACAGCAAAGTTACACTAAGATACTCTGATGTGGGTTTTATGATGACCATATTTCATGTTTCACTCATTCAAGAGAAAAGTCTTCAGTAGCTGTGTTTCCATTACGCCAGGAACAAACTGTCTGCCTTGTGTGTGTGACGGCTGCGTTGCTGATCTGCTGCAGCTTGCACGTGTGTGCACACCAGCTGCGTCTCTGCTGCTGCAGTGCTATCTCTCTACATAGAGTGTATAGGTTACTGGATGTTGAATTTCTCTTCATTATTAATAAATATCTGACTTATTTTGGACAGAAAAACATCACTAAAATGTCACTGTGTCCGCTGTTAAAATAGTTCAAAAATATATTCATATTTTTTCATGTCTGTGTCACATTCAGATTCTGACTAGACATAGAAACTATAGTGGAAAGAGTCAGTTTTCTGTGATGTTGCTGCTATGATGTCTATGATATCAACAGGTCTTTTTTCTGACTCTTTCTGCTGTGAGAGTTCTTGGCTTAACCTGCTTAATCTTGAAAATGAGTTGAGAAATAAAACTCACGTCTTACCTTAAACCGTGACGTGTTTTTTTACCCACAAAGCAGTATTTCACAACACTGAAATGGAAACACTATTTCACATTCAAGTCGCGCGTCCTGTCCTATCAGGCCTGAGAGAGCCAGGTCCACCACAGAGGCAGGCTGATGAAAATCTGTCATCATGTTTAATTGGAATGACATCAGGAGGGGAAAAAACTGCTTTATTCACATAACATCATTCAGTGGAAACAAAGAACATTCACAACTGTGATTTGTCTACTTGCGATGGAAACTTGTCCACTGATGAGGACTGTCCTCTGCCATGGACACGTTCCAACAGGATGAGTGTCATAGTATTTCCTGTGTGTTTTCTCAAAAAAAGATGTTAGAAAAGTGACAGCGGTGAGTTTGATGATCCTTCACAGAAGTAACAGCCCTAATATGATCACAGCCAATGAGAGCTGTCAGTCATCATGATTTCCTCAGTCAGAAAGCCAGGGAACAAGCTACAGCGTATCTAACCTCAGACACTCCTGAACCCAGTACCAAAGCCTTGCAGCTTTATCTGACGTCAGAAGAAGAGTTGGTTCATGGCTGATCACTGAAGTTTCAGAGCCAATAACTGGAGTCTGAGTGACCTTGTAACAGAGAAAAAACTTCATCATATTGTTAAAATGAGTTCTGCAGCACCAGGGTACATCAAGCAATCTAATAATAGAAAACTTTGAGGAGCAAGACCATGTGGAGCAGTTTGCAGAAAATCAGCACTATGAGCTGAGCTCTGGTTCCCCTCTCTGCCACTTCATGCCCTCCCCAGATGAACCAGAATCATTTGTACAGAAGTCAGTGTGTCACCTGCACATTTCTAATCACATTTCACAGACTCTAAGAGACTCTGAATCACTAAGCCTCTACACTCTCATTTCCCCGCTTCCTTGTTTATGAAAGACTGAGGTAATAGAGGAGCCATAATTAGTGTAATTATGATCAAAGAGCACAATAATGGATAATGGCTGAATAGTTGCAAAGGTCTCAGACAGGGATGAATGCCGCCCATTTTTCGTTACATAAGGCAAAGGAACTCCTGCCGAGTCTCCAGTCCCTGTGCTTTCAGACTGTTATGAGTCTGAATGGAAAAGGGGGCATCAGCTGAGCTGGATCTGCTCAGGACTGTGATGTCAGACTTTAAGACAATAATGCTGCGCATACACACATAGACTAGAGACACAACAGGAAGCCAATTATCATGAACTGAGGTGGAACTCTCCTCCACCGCTCAGACTCAAAGACTAACCAACACCGCTCAGACTCAAAGACTCATCACCACCGCTCAGACTCAAAGACTCATCACCACCGCTCAGACTCAAAGACTCAACAACACTGCTCAGACTCAAAGACTAACCAACACCGCTCAGACTCAAAGACTAACCAACACCGTTCAGACTCAAAGACTCATCACCACCGCTCAGACTCAAAGACTCAACAACACTGCTCAGACTCAAAGACTCAACAACACTGCTCAGACTCAAAGACTCAACAACACCGCTCAGACTCAAAGACTCATCACCACCGCTCAGACTCAAAGACTAACCAACACCGCTCAGACTCAAAGACTCAACAACACCACTCAGACTTATCTATTTATTAGGTGTGATATGTGTTTTAATTTTGAAGTTCAGTCTGTGCCCTGGATAGCCCCGCCTCCTCTCTCCCTGCCTGCAGGTGGGTCTCTGGTCCTGCAGCAGGTCTATGGTCCCGGGGATGGACTGTAAGTCCACTTGGACTGCAGCTGGTGACGGTGGTTCTTGCTCTGCTCCTGTGGAGAACTGGTTCATGTGGTGCTACACCAAACTCGCTGAGGCTGCAGTCTCCAGCTGCGTTTAGCGGGCTAAGCTAGCTGTTTAACATTTAACATGGTCTGGTTAGCAGAGACTGAACTTTATTATTAAATATCGAAATATCGAAATATGGAAACTTTTAATGGGGCGATCTGTACGATTCATCTGAGGTAGATCATATTACAAAGTAAGATTGTGCATGATATATAATCAATTGAAGCCAACAAAGACAATATATTTAATGTTTTAACTTATCAACTTCAATATGCTTATTCTGAATTTTACACCAGCAACACATTTCAAAGAAGTTGTAAAGTTGGACAGGTAAACAGGTGAACTGAAACAGGTGATGGTGTCATGATTGTGAGGTGCAAGGTTCACTACTACATGGGAAAATGGTCCAAGACTTTAAAAACCTTTCACCGTCTATCGTCACATCATCAGAAGATTCTGAGAACCCAGAGAAATCTCTGCATGCACGGACGAGGCTGAAAAAGTGACCCGTCCCTCACAGCATTAAAAACCACCGAGACTATAAAGAATATTACTACATGGAACACACATGCACACATGCACATTCAGACTAAGGTTGTGCCGATCAACGATCATCAGAACAATCAGGATAGCTCATGCCTTTGCAAATGTCAAGACGATATTTGATTTGTTTTCCCACTAATGTAGTAACTTATTATTTGTAGTATTAATTTTAATTTGCAACGTCACAGTTTCACATATATAACCGCATATAACCAACACTCTGACCAGGTGATTGTAATGAAGCTGCTCGTTGTGTGACAGACAGTTTGTTATCCTGCTGCTTTTTATGGATGGAAATAGAACTTTTGGACAGTCAAGGAGAGAGACACATTATTTGTGATGATGTTGTTTTAACATAGCCATAAAATGTATTTGTCATCACTCAGCATATCCATGAAAGAGAGAGAGAAAGGCAAGCAGAATGGGACACACTCCCTTTTTGCTCCCTTTTTAGGAGCCTCCATACTGTTACCAGTGTTCAGCACATTAAATAAACTCCACTTACTTACCTACTTACCTTGTCATGGTCCCAAGAGGATCAGTCACAATTATTTTCCACATTTAGATTTTCAATGTTCATGATTCTCAGTTTTCTCTACTGTCACCTGGAGGTCAAAGTGTCCAGGTGAGCACAAGAAGATTCTGAAGAGAATAAAGCTTTGTGGACTGAAACAAACCAACATGAGCCTTTGTATCTGTATTATGGTGTGTGTGTGTGTGTGTGTGTGGGGGGGGGGGGCTGACAGAAGGCTCTTCACTACAGCTATAAACAGCTATAAAGTGTTTTGCCGCAGCTATAAACAATTTTGTCTTCAGGCACGGTCAAACAACACATAATAAGAAACATATCATCGAGGCCTCAGGCTTTAATGTTACATCCTGTCATTGATCATTCTGTTGTTCTCTTCAAACTTCTGTCTCTTCTGTTTTATCTTCCAGACCTCTTTCTTGTAGGACGGTTCTCCCTGCCAGAGAAACCTCACACTCACTTTGTAAGGGATGTGTTTCTGAAGATGAGTATTTACTTTTGCATCAGATTTCTGTGCCATCAGCTTCCTGCTTCTACAGTCACAGAAGAAGAAGATGAAAACACTCCAAACATATTTTGGATCTGAAGCACTGAACTAAATGTCTGGCAGACAGGGGGGGCGGTCTGTCAAAAAGACTAACTGGGGATTGTGGGTCCAGCCACAGATCTGAGGCCAGTCTCTGACACATCTGTCATCATGATAACAGATGGGCCTGAGGTCAGACCTGGGAACAGTCCAAGCTCTGACCACAGAAAGCAGCGCTACCTTCAGGGACCACTGACTCCTGTCTGACACTGAGTTTGGGTAAGGACATACCAACACACCCACACACACAGCACTCCATCTAATGCTTGTTCTTACACACACACACACACACACTCATTCACACACACACACACACACACAGCCAAGGAAGCAGAAGCCAACACACCATCTGCCGCCCCTGTGTTTGAGCTCCAAATCCCAGTTATCAACAAAACACACAGAAGACATCCAAACTTCCCCCTGGATACACCAGAGAAGAACGCCAACACACACACACACACACACACACGCTCTCTCTCTTTCTCTCTCACACATACACCCACACACACCTCTGCACCCAGATCAGATGGAACCAGGTGGATGGAGGCCAGTTAAGTTGCTCATTTTTCATTAAATGTGACAGAGGAAGGAAGATGGATTTCCTCTCTTCTTTCACCAGGTTCATTCACCTCATACACTTCAGTCCTCCTCATCTCTCTCCCCCACTCCCGCGCTTTCTCTCCCCCTCTGTCTCCCCCCTGACCTGGGATGACCGCCTCTCCTGTCCCAGCATTTTTTACACTTATCATCAAAGCAGGTTTATAATGCTCATTTCTCTGGCCTCATTGCTCTTCGTAGAAGTGTTGCTGTCTGTCACTGGAGGTCAGTACAGATAAGACGACCCCCCCCCCCCGCGCTTCTCTGGCTCTAGCCCCCACACCCACCCCACCACTCCCTGCTCCCTGCCTGGTGGAAGGACTCCTGTTGTTCTCAGCTCATGCCCCTGCTGCGCTGTGGAATCATCAGTAATAGTTGTGTTACCACAGTAAGATAACCCGCTCTTTCAACACCTGACACCTTCCTTTAATTTAAAGTAGGATCCAATAATTCATATTAATGATTAATGTTTCATTAGAAGGTCGATTGCTGCTCTTGGTGAAAACAGTTGTGTAACATCAGACTGGCTCAGCAGGACCCTGGTTTTGGACCTAGTTACTACAGTGGCCATGATACTGATACTAGTCTCAGGAATGCCTGGTCCTGCCTAAAGTACTGGATCAGGAATGAGTGAGTATGTGAGTCTATGTACTACGTCATGTATTGATAAACTTTATAGTTTAGTTAGCCGTTGGCAGAGGTCACTAATAGGTGGACCAAAGTCTATGTCCAGACCCTGATGCTGCCCTAGCCGGAATTGGATCTATAACCCATAAATGACTGTGTTTTTACATCATCTCTACACCAGCTTTTATAAATTTACTGGAATTCCACGATTCCAGTGGAATCTCCATGAATAAAGGATTAGGTGAACTTTGACCCACAGATTGTCAGGACCTGGGTTCCGTCTCAAAAACCACATCTACCATAGGGCTGGGTTGAAAAAATCAATTCTCCCATTAAAATGGATCTTCATTTAATAATCCAATATCGATTCATAAACCCAAGATCAATCATTTAATGTATGTCTTTTACACTCTCCTGTGGATGTCTGAGGCTGTCACAACAAGATCTTTTCACGTGAGCGTAGGTGTAGAGTTGCCAGCGCCTCCAGAAAGACGCTCCACCCCTTTTTTTCCTTTTTTTTCTCAAAGTGATGAAATAAAATATCTGCAGTTTGCTGATTCCAGTTGAAATATATTTACAGTTTTAGGAGCTTGAAGATCCAATCACTTTGTGTAATTCATGTTGAGAACTAATTAAAACAAATGAAACGGTCGGAGTTGTCATGTTGTCGTTTTAGGTGTATTGATTGATTTCCAAACCTCAATCATGCAATGAGCAAGAAAACATTCCACCTTAAAAGATGCTGGGAGCCGCCGGTAGCCTCTGAGCTGCTCAGTGAATTAAATGGTTAATTAGTGAAGATGAAACGACAGAAAACTTCCTTTCATTCATTATTCACTTCTGACACTTTCTTTATCTGTGATGCAGTTACACAGAAACATGACAAAAGTCAGTCTGTTACACTTGGACAGAAAGCTAGCTTAGCTACGTTTTCATAGCCTAGCCTGTTAGCTTCACCTGACCTCTGTCTCCACTACAGCTTCTCTGAATGGATGTTTCCAATATGGCTTCATTTTACCGACAGGTCAGTAAATGCGTGTAAACTTGTCACTGTAGGAACAGAGGTTACATAACCTTTGTAACGAGCCGCAACTCAAGCGTGCGCGTGGACCATAGGTGTGCTCCGGTACATATACAAACAGCACTACACCTCTGCACAGGAGACACAATAACATGACAGATGAGGTCCCAATAAAGTCAGTGGCAGGTCTAAAGACACATGTGAAAAGCACCTGTTCATACATACTGTAGCCGGTGCACTACAGTATGTTAACAATGCACATTACACTTATTGTTTTTTGAGATGCGTCTAAATTGTCGGTCATGTTAAATAGACGGTGTATTAATGTAACTGCTTTGTGTCCATTCATAATGTCAACATTAATGTTTTTAATAATGCATCAGGTTAGAGGAACAATTTAAAGCATTAGTTCCCTGAGAACTTCATTCATATCCAACAAAAATTTATGTTGTAACTGAAATATCTCTGACTGAATCAATATCGAATCAAACCGGATCAAATTACTACTTTACTACCAAATTACTTTCTGAATCGGAATTGAATCGATTCAGGAAATCATTGGCAATACCCGGCTCTAATGTACTATATCATCAGAACCTGAGTTTGGTCTCCAGCTACATCATCATCTCCTGAAAGTTTAAAATCAGAAGGAATTCTCTATAACATGAACTAGCTATGAATAAATAATCTGTGAATGTTTTACACTAAAAACTCAACTACTCCTCCTCATCAGGACTGTGTGCAACTGGTTTGATCACATTTGATTGACCATTGATTCAGATGTTGCTAAACTCTGATTGGTGCATGGCATGGGAATACGGATAGGAGGATAGGAGGATAGGAGTTGCTGTGTTCATGTAGGAGCCCGTCACTGTGGTAAGAAGCTGATCCAGCCAATTCCCTGTGGGAATACTTCACTCCTGAAGTACTGGTATCAGTGGAGGTCTTCAGAAACCCACTGGTGGCGTCTATACCCCCCCTAATAAAATACACACAAACACACACACCTGTGTGCGTGCCGATAAGACGTCAACCACTGCCGCTCCAAATGTGTTTGCACACTGGCATCGGTTCACTGCACTTCCTCATTGAACGACTTGAACAATTTATTCTGACGCGCCGCTGAATCCGAGGGGGAATTTAGATTGAGATGGAAAAAAAGGAAAATCAGACACGACCTGAAAGCCTGGAGGGGGTGGGGGGGGGGGGGGGGGGGGGGCACAGCCCTGCTGAACACAGCAGGGCCGTGCTGGAGGACAGACCATCCTCATGTTGCTCTCAGCAGCAGTACAGCAGGGGGTCTACACAAACCATGGGACTCCTGTGGACACCTGGAGGCTGTGGAGCAGCTCTATAAATGTGAATTTATATTAGTGTAATGTGATTTTATTTAAGTCACTTTAAACATCAGTCTCCATGTTCTCAGTGAGGTCAGGTGACAGTGATCAGCTTCACTTAGCAGTAGTATCTGTCTCTTAACAGTCAGATGTGGTTGTGTTCTGTCCTCTCAAACTCACAACCACAGAAAACAAATCAACCAAACACAACATTAAGATACAGATCTGTCCCTGTGTTTAACCTCACACTTTGTCTCTAACCTCTGTATACAGGTTAGAGTTAAACTGCTGCTGTTAGAGTCGGCTCACCACTCTGCTGTTATCTAATCTTCAGCTTTCTGGGTAGCACACCTGTGTAGCATGTAACCACAGCCTCCACTTCACTGTGCTGTTAAAGATCCTCTTTTCTTCTTCATTTACAAGCTGTTAGTGCTCACACACACACACTCAAATCACTGCTACACAACCACACAAAGAGGAAGAGTGAGGTAAACAAGGTCATCCTCAGGACATCATCACACCCAACACTAAGTTAATTACTGAAGTGATCATTAAAAAGCTGCTCCACTGTGAGTACGAGCCCAGCCCGCACATTCATCCTGCAGATACTGACAAAGATCTGGTTTTATAATCTAGTCTAAACAAAAACTGTGTTTCTGTGTCTCTGAGAAAATGTGATATTATTTATTTCCAATCTTCAAGAATCCTTTCAGTTAAAAACCATGATCAGAGCTATTTAAACACATGACGAGGAAATGAAAGCATCCGCACGATAACAGTTAAATCTGTCAGATCGTCTTCATCAGAAGAACCGCAAATGGAAAAATTACAAAAGATGAAAAATAAGAAGAACGTTCTACAGTTTATAGAACATGTACTGTAAAGAAAAGAAGAAATGTGTTGTAAATGTTCCTCTGAGGTGAAAATCATCTGCGGCAGTGTAAAGATCTGTACAGGAGAACAACATGTCGGCACAACTGGAGACAAATATTTCACTCAGTCTGTGACTGCGTATAAATTCATAGAAACTGTGACTCCACAGAATCAGTTAAATTCCCTTTGTTTCCAGCTGCTGAAATACACCAGAGACTATTGAACACTTCAGTCATGAGAGCAGAAGGAGGAGGTCTGAGGTTCTGGTCTACGGATGATCAGAGTCTCCTCTTTTTTCCGTAAAGTTATTTATCTCATTCACGGAATTAACATATTTATGGAGATTCCATTCGGAAATTTTAAAGGTGTACAATTGAGACATTCTGTCAGTGTGTATTTACTTTATTATCACAACTCTGTAACGGAAAATTCACTTTTTAACTTGAAATATTTATATCATTATTATTATTTGTATTTTTCCTGCTTTTTCATTTACAAATGGGACAAAATATGACATTTAAAAAAATCACAGTACTATAAAACTAAAACCTGTTTTTTAAGACAAGCTCATTTTAAAATATTGTATTTTCTATATTGTAGGTAAAAATGTTTTTTTTTTTTAGCCTATTTTGTATTTATTATATTTCTATTTTATTATTAAAAAAATACTTTAAGCTTGTATATCATCATACAAACTAAATAAATGTTAGTTTTTGCTGTGCTTGTGCTGGGATAAAACAACACAGTCTGGGGACCTGACTTCATCAGTGAGCCGGTCTCTGGGTCCAGGGTTTGGGTTCAGGACTCGGAGCTGAAGGGCGTAGCCTAGCGGCGTTTAAATCCAAAAATATCGTAGTTATTTGTATTATTTTACCACAGGTCAAAACGGAATGATTACATGAGACTCTGGTGTTGGAATACTCAGTAACAGTCGTGTGAAGAATTTCTTCTTCTGCTGAAAAACAGTTTTACATCCTCGTGGCTCCAGGACTAAAGTGAACCTTCCCGGACCATACCTGGACTAAGGTCCATGAAAGTAGAGAATAAAGAGTCTTTACTGTGAGGTGAATGTGAGAGGAGAGGGAGACTTTACTCTCAGAGTTCAAACAGACTGGTGAAGTGTGTGGCCGCAGATTAAACCTCTTCTTATAAAACTGAAAACCTGAACCCACCTGAGAAGAAGAGAACCAGCACAGTCCCGAGCAGGATCATGTTGGTTGTGTTCGTGACACCGGAGGGGGCAGAAGGAGATGTGGGACTGGACCTGGTGCGTCCTCGGCTGGTCCAGCAGCACCGCTGTGCGCCCCGCAGACAGACTCCGTGCCCGCCGCTACATTCACACCAGGCGGACACACCGGCCGTCCAACCGCCTTTTGTTCTCCGCCTGCGACGGTAAAGTCCCTCAAGTTTGAATCCCCAGACGGAAGCAGCAGCCCCGGAGGGACGTGGACAGAGCAGCCTCGGTGAGTGTGTGACTGAGTGAGTGTGTGTGTGTGTGTTGGAGCCCGGGCTCCAGCTTCACGCCGCGCTGCTCGGAGGAATCAGCTATTGGACGCAGGAAATGTCAGGCGTCACCGGGCTGCAGCTCTGCCCGCGGACAGTCATCATGGCGCGGCTCCGCTGGTGAGGAGGTCCCGGCACACTCTGTGATCATGATGCTGACAGGCAGAGGAGGCAGGGGTTATTAACTGGAGATATCCCTCCTCCTCCTCCTCCCCCCTCCTCCTCAGATCATCATCATCATCATCATCATCATCATCACCTTTAGGGACAGTATGAAGAGAAGTTCTGTATTGAGGTCATTAACTGAGTGGTCATATTGTATTTTTAATTATCTATAATCTCGTGACGTCACAACACTTTGAAGAGTCTGATGTTTTCCTACACCCAGAGGAAAAGATGACCCTCACATTTATTCATGAAACACATCTTTGCACTGATAATAACAGTCAAATCACTGACACCATTAACTCAAAGATGAATGGTTTCACTGCCTCCACAGCCGTCCACTGGAACTGCATGTGACCATTTAGATTTCACATACACTGAAACAGAACCAGTCTGATATAAGACCAGCACAGTACTGTAGTACTGTATGCAGCTGAAAGAGCCTTAAAAGTGGACAATGAAACATTTTTGCATCATGTAGCCTACAGACATCCTTTAGCGTAGATGTTAGACTTGCAGCTTTCTGAAAACACGCATCAATTACACTACTGAATTGTGGTCATTAGAAACCGCAGAAACTCCAGCTCTGTGGAGCTCATTTATTCTCACATTCTCACCACTCTGATGAAGCCTCTGTCCTCTGGTGAACACAGAGCAACATTTAGCAGCTAAAGAGGAGCTGGTGGAGACCAAACACAGAGCTAAAAGAGGGGGAACACTGGCTCTGCTGCCCTCAAGTGGACAAAACACTTAAGGTTGTTTGTTCCTTAATGTATATGTTGTCATCAGAAATAAATGTATGTAGTTTCCATTAAAAAACTTGACAGCTAGCTTTAAATAAATGTTATCTCACTGTTGACAAAGATCATCAGGGACGAGGTGTAGATGACCAGAAGTCAGTATGTGAACGGTGTCAGAGGAGGGAACAGCTCAGCGTGATCTCAGCTCAGAGACAGACATCAGATCAGTTCAGACCGCTGAGTTCCACTTCTTCACTTTATATGAACAACATGTCGTCAACATGTTCATGTCCTGAATGTTACTGTTACTGTCTGTGAACTATGAAAGCTCACGTCTGTTGTAGCTATGCAACACACACAATGTTCAAAGAGGCTAATGTTTGCTTGTTTAGGCTAATGTTAACTTGTTTAGGCTAACATAGTGACAGCTCATAGCATGAGCTGGGTGCTCAATATTAGTAGCTACAGTCATCATATGGAGGTGTGTGTGCATGTAGCAGCAGAGCCTGTTGTTTTTTCTTTCTTGCTGTGGTATTCAATTTGGTATCAACAATTGTGGAATTGCAATGATGTCGATACCAATTACCAAATCTCTGGTATTGTGACATCCTTACATGTTCACATCCTGCATAATATGGAAGAGGTGAGTCCATGGCAAAGTCAAGCATCAGCTTCCAAGGCTGAAAAATGAAGCATCAACACTGAAGAACCAAAAACTGCAGTTCCTCTAATGAACGAATGAAGAGTCTGGCTCCAAGAGTGAGTCAATCCCCCATAGCCTCCCATGTTAAAATGTCCAATTTTACAGCAGGAATAAACATGTTTACAGCCTGGTACAAAAACAGTTTTGGTCTCTAGAGCTAATTTCCTCCTTCATGACACCTGTTTATATAAAACACCTGTTTACATTTCATTAAGGACTAAAGTTATGTTGAAGAGTGAGTGCATGCTTGCCACAAACCGACATTCACCGAAGTCTCAGCTCCCCACAGGCCCCGCCCTTTGTTCATTTTTGGATAAGCTGGGAGTTAGGGGCGGAGTCAGACACTGCCAAGATGGCAACGGTGGTGCAGCACACTCTGAGCTTCAAAACCGCTCTTCAGAAACCTGTTGGTGACATCACAGAGGCTACATCCACCTTTATTTACAGTCTATGGCTGTTGTGGAGTCACAGGTACCACGGTCTGTAATAACAGGACGAAGAGGAATGAACACTGTAGAAGTCGTGTAAGGTGAACCTGGAGCCCTCAGGATACATATATATATATATATATATATATATATATATATATATATATATATATACACTGTTGCCCATAAAGTTGGAATAATTTTGTTTTCAGTTTAATTGTGGTTTCATTTTCATTGCGATATGTTCGGAAGAGATTGACTACTGAAGTTTTGAGAAGATATACACTTTATCTGTCAAGAATAAATCACATTGTCAAAATCATTTCATGGAAAGAGGTAAAAAATATTTTATTTCAACTTTATGAGCAACAGTGTATATCCAACTTGTACAGTGTTCAGTCCTCTTCGTCCTGTTATTACAGACACGTCTGTATTTATGTCATGTATATGTATAGAAAAATATACTTTAAGCTATGTTTTTCTAAAAGAGGCACACAACAGCAGACCTTTATATAAAAACTATGACTGAAGACAAAGAGTCTACAGACATGCTCTAGAGAGCAGTGCTGCAAGCTATATTTTAACATTAGCATGCTAGCATGTTCATATCCGTCATTAGTTGAGCAGGTATTTGGTCATAAACATACATAAATATAAATTCTGGCTTGATGATGGCACTAGAGTCAGAGGATCAACAGGATCTGATGGCAACATGAATGTACCAGAGAGGACCAGCATCCATAAGATACATGTTGAGACATAAATGTCAGCCAGAGGAAACATGAGGGAACCATCAGTCAGTAGGATCTCTGCGAACCATTAATATTTCTAGAAAATGTTTGTGTTCATATTTTCAGTAGATATTTATTTCACAGTCTCTGACCTGTTGGTGGAGAAAAAGTCATATCACCAAACTCGGTGGGATCATTATCTGGAGACAATGAATTTCATTCTCTCCAGTAGCAGTTGTGATATTGAAGTAGATCACCTGTAACCCTGTGTGTCAGATGTTTGTTACGCAGAACCATGTGTGAGGCTTGGTCGGAAACTGTTTGCTTTCAAAAAATAATCAATCAATCAATCACATGATGTAGTTACACAACAACAAACAGCATGTTGGGAGATTTTTGTTGTCGTCTTTTTTGTGTATAAAAGCCAGTAACTCCTCCCTCACAGGACCCTGCTGATTGGTCCAAACCTGATGATCACAGGTCACAGTCTGGGAAGATGATTCTCATCTGTGAGAAATCTAGGTTACAACACAGTAGTGATGGACTAACATGACATGGAGCAGTTAGCTGGTGTTTTATGTTAAATGACATTGTATAACCTGTCACTGAAAACAACCTTCACCATCATCATCACCACAGTCTCCTATATGAAGACTTAGAGCTGGCGTGGCAGGAGACCTCCATGTTGGAGCCAGATGTGGTCACAAAGAGATGAATGATGTCACTGCACAGCCTCTTTTGTGATGTCACAGTGGTTGTTATTTGTTGTGATGTCACTCTGCTGCTCACCATATGTCTTCCCCTGGAGAGACGAGGCTCTCACTGATTAGCTGAACAGCTTGTTGCCCAACAGGCCATGAGGTTCAATGACCTCTGGAGGTGAACAGAAGGGCATGTAATCTACTTGATGAGACAAGGTTGTAACACTTGTGTGTGTGTGTGTGTGTCTGTGTGTGTGGGTGTGTGTGTCATCATGAAAATGGACTATGATTATAGTTAACGACATGTAAGTCAGGCTGAAGAAGCTGTTAACATATGAATTAAGTGTTCTTCCTCTCATTATCTCCATGTTCACTGTAGATCTCAGGCTCATGATCCTGAGGTTTCATCATGTTTCTGTTGTTGTCAGTGAGACTGTGACTCATCAGCGTTTAGCACAAGAGCATCACTAACACACATAAACACAGTCTCGTCTCAGCTTCTTCTCTCACCAGTTACAGAGTACAGAGTTTCAATGTAATTTAAGATCATACATGATGGTAGACTCTGTGTGTGTGAGTGTGTGAATGTAAGTGTTCAGGTCAGTGTGTTACTGATGTTTATGGTTGGTCACCAGTAAAAGTGTCTCATCCAGCTCCTCCCACCTCCATCTTCATCTTCACCTCCACTGAAACCAACAGAAACCACTGCACAACAGAACAACCAGACACTGTGAGCAACAGTTACTGGACAGAAGTTTCTCTAACTCAGACACAAAGGCACACAAATAAAACAGGTCATTACAGGTTATTACAGGTCATTAGAAGTAATTGCAGGACTTTAGTAACAGACTTTAAAAACTGTTACTTAGATATGAATCATCTCACATTATACATTTTATTCGTTATGATGTTCCATTCCTTTTGTTAAAGAAGCAGGTTGGTTGGTTCAGAACACAATAGCACACAACATACAGAACATGGAGAAGTCTGGTTAGACATCAAAGTGAAATTCTCCAAATCTTTCTCATTAGCTGGGTCACTGACAGACAAGTTATGTAACTAGCATGCTAATATTCAGTTACTTCATGTGGTTCATCTATAAAACATGTCTCCCTCTCAAAGCGTCTAAACAAATGTAAATTCCCAACAGGAATCTCCCTCCTCTGCTGTGACATTGACTTGTTTTCTGCTACTTGTCAAGCATTCTATAAATATATATATATGTACACATACACACACACACACAGATATATATATATATATATATATATATGTGTGTCTGTATATATATATATACACACACAGTGTCTTATACATTTATATATATATGTAAAAGACACTGTATACAGAATATATATATCTGTCCTCTGCTCTCTGGGCAGGGCTGCATTTAGGACACACACACACACACACACACACACACACACACACACACACACAGAGCGAACAGCAGAGCACAGAGGCTGTGCTGGACACAGAACCAGGTGAAGTACAGATAATTGAAGATTACTAGAGTAACTATCACAAACTTTACTGTAAGTGCAATAAAACATAAAAGACCAATAGTCCTGCACAATATGAGGAAAATCTTATGTACGATGACACCGTTCAATATTGCGATGATGATATGACTTGCGATAAATAAAAAAATATTGAAATGTGCATATACAGTTTTGCTGAGTGAAGCTGAATGAAGAACACAGACAAAGGTTACTATCTGTCATCTCCTCCGTCCTGCTCCCTCTCCTGCAGGTTACTCTGCTCAGGGGGGGGGGGGGGGGGGGCTGCTGTCTCAGGCTGTCCATAGCCATGGTAACCTGATCCAGGACAGTGTGCAGATGTTCCAGGTGCGCCTCCCAAGTGGGACTGTAAATGACAATGTCATCCAGATATGCTACATCAGAACCCGTGCAGCAGAAATCACAACGCACCTGATCCATAAGCTTTTGGAAGCACCGGAAACCAACCCAAATGGCAGGACTGTGAACTGGAAGGTGTCCTGAAGGCAGTCATCTACCTGGACCACTCAGTGAGTGCACTCCTTAGGCAGATCGAACATGGTCAAGTATTTTGCTTTTCACAGCTGTTGAAGCAGGTCATCAATTCTCTGTGTTGAATAGGAATTGAACTGAGACATTGAATTCCGGTACCTGAAGTCAATGCAAAACCCTGTGCTTTCATCCTTCTTTGGCACCAGGACCACTGGGTTACACCACTCACTTCTTGAAGTCTTGATGATCCCCAGGGACAGCATCAGGTCAATCTCCTTTTTCAGTGACACCAGCAGACAATCAGGAATCCTGTAACCAAGTTGTCTCATAACAGCACCTTCTTTAACAACACAAGAGTAATCTCACCTGAAGCTGTTTGTCTTCTGGGAGGTGGCTGAGGTCAAGGTCCACCATAGCACCATTTACTTCCTCTTCCTCTTTCAGGTTGCTGCGCTCACTCCTTCGGGAGATTAATATGGAACAGTAAGATATTCTGTCCAGGGATGAAGGATCTCTGCTGGGCTGATTGATTGTATCAGGACTTCTGCTGTTGCTGGGCCACTGCCATGTGTGACTGGGCAAGCTCACTCATTTCCTCCAGCTGTTCCCTCATCAAGGCAACATCCTAAATCAAACAAACTGTGTGATATTAAATGTATAAGTGTGACTGACTGCAAATGAAAAGAACCTGTGTTGATAACAAGTTAATGGGGTGAATAAGGAGGATTGGAATAATGTTATCCTGTGTCGCTGTGACCATCACATTGTCCCATAGTGAAGAAGCCCATCACCCCTAAACGTTTGCATGCATCAGTGTGTGTGTTGGTTTTCTGAGTTCTTGGGTCAAGACAAGTTCAATGAAAATAAATAGTATCTTAGCGACATAGACTTGGATGATTTAGTACGAGGATTATTTTACTGAACCTGCACCTCTTCTCCCAAATTAGATGGTCTTTAGAGGATTCACTAGAGTACAATACAAACCAGCTGCTTCCCCTCCCTCAATGAGATCAAAGCTAAATCAAAGCTATATAGTAATTGTCCATGTTTACTGTCAGGGTGTTCCTCTCAAATGTTCAGAACTATAATGTGAAAATCACATGGTAAAGATATTTCTGAACTTTACAGTCAATCAGAGTCAATGAGAACCCAAGCCTTCTTTCCTTTGTGATACCCTCCAGGTCAAAGGACAAAAGGCTGAATATCTCAGCTCTTGTAGGACTCTTGTGTGACAGGCATTCGACCCCTTAATGATTCAGCATTAAACTGAGAGCTGTGGATAAGGCTGTCCAGAATGAAAACACGTGGTTGGGTCAGAAACTGTCTTGGCCTCATTTTCCTGTGTTCTCCTCTGTTTTCCTTCCCTTGAAGGAACCTTGATTAGTTAACTAAGAAATGCGAGTTAGCATGGCTCGTCAGATAATGAGTGAAGCAGTAGCGTGTTGTGAGTATTTGCAGCACATGTGTTGTCAAATTGATGACGATGTTTTCTGAATTTGCAGCGTGTTTTCTTAAGCCATCGTACCTAACACTCCCGCTGTCTTCCAGGCTTTGGTCATTGATGTACTCAGGGATTTCCTGAAACAATTTTGTTTTTGCTTATTTGGATGATATTCTCTTTTTCTGTAAGAACATGACTAAACACATTTCTCATGTCCACCAGGCTGTTAGAGAACAAGTTGTTTGTAAAGGCAGAGAAGCGTGAATTCTATAGTCAGACTCCTGGGAGACATTATTGAGAGCGACAGGTGAAGACAGACAGAGAGGCCAAAACCCACCACACACAAGCTACCTCTGAGGTTTTTTGGGCTTTGCTAATTTTTATAGTTGCTTTGTTAAAGACTACAGCAGAGGAGGCACCAGCTCTCACCAGCTTACACCTACATCCCCTTCACTTGGACAACTGAAGCTGATTCCACCTTTTCCTGTTTAAAGAGCCTCTTCACTTCAGCACTTCTCACTTTTTTGTGAAAGTTGTCACCAGCAGAGCCAAGTTACAGTGTGTAAGGCTGAGAGCTTTTGTTAGTAAAGTTGGTGCTGGAAGAGATGTGGCACTGGCAGGAGGAGACTGAGCAGTATTTAGTAGTGTGGACAGATCACAAGAACCTCACCTTCATCCAGTCAGCCAAATGGTTGAACTCCTGCCATCTTTTTCAGTTGTCTCAATTCATCCTGGGTCCTGGAATAGCAAGCCTGATGCTGTGTCTCAACAGTACAATGCAGGGGAGTCATCTGCCAGTCCTGACACCATTTCTTCCCCCGTCCTGTGTAGTGGCGGCAGTGAAACAGGCGATCGAATGAATGGTGAGAGAGCTCCAGCAATCACAACCCAGATACTGGTCCAAGTGAAGTCTTTTTGTGTCTGACTCCATTCACAGGTTTTGCATTGGGCCCACACTTCCTGGTTTGATGGTCCTGGAGACAACTGCACCTTGAGTCCTCTCAAAGCCACGGGTGGACTACACCTGTAACTATGTCTCAGCCTGCAGTCTGCGCCTAAAGCAGGTTACCACAAGGTAACACTGTCATACTCATCACAGTTAACCATTTCTCTAAAGCAGTGCATTTTTGATGTCCTTCTTGAGCTTCTTTCACCCTGATAATCTGCAGAAGTTGCCCGTGTGTTCAGACTTCATTACTTGAGGTAGTGTCTCAGACAGGGGTCTTCAGTTCATCATCATGTTTGAGAGTATTCTGTGAAGCCCTGGGAGCCTCCGTCAGTCTGTTTTCACCCTCAGTCAAGCAGCCAAACAGAGCGCTAACTGCTTTATTGAGTGTTACTGCACCCCTGGGTTACCTGCTCCCTCTCTTTACGTGGCAAGTAGAAATTGCGGTGCACCTCCATCATTTATCTGGAAGGAAACCCGAGCTTCTCTTCTGAGAAGCGTGTTATTTAAGCAAATAAGTAAATAAGCACATTGCTGATCCCCACCGGACCCCGGCTCCTACATATGAAGCAGGTCAGAGAGTTTGGCTATCTTCTAAAAATATCTCAAGACAGACTCTAGAGAACTTTCACCCTAGTCATTCACCCATTTGCCTTTAGATTAAAGTTGGTCAAAACTATAAGGATTCATCCTGTATTCCATGTCTCCCAGTTGAAACCCATCTCGTCCAGAGAAGGTCGGTCCACAATCATGTCCCTGTCCACAAACTCGGCAGAGAAGGAGGTAGCAGGAGCAGACTGGTTCTCTGGCTGTCTGAAGAGACATTCATCACTCTCAATCTAACTTACAGTCCTGTACTTCATGGGTGTGAGTGCTTCACACTGCAGAGACACATGTTTGTGAAGAGTGATCCACAGACAGCAGAGCCAATTATCCAGATCAAAGCTGAAAGCCCAGGTGAACAAGACATATTATAATAGCAATAAAACAGCATGTTATCTGAACACATTCATTACAATAATTGACTTGCTCCCGAGTCACAATGTAAGACAGCTTTGTGTTATTGCATTTGCCTTTTGCCTTTTGCCTGTGACAGTTGGTGGTTAAAACCAGGAAGCAGCTGTAGCTGTGTGGTAGACAGCTCCTAATTGTACCTGTGTTCATGACTTGACATATTGTTGCTGAGCTGCTGGAGAGCTGTTTGTTCTGAAACTTTCTCACATACTCACAGCAGCTCGGCTTCTTCCTGGTTTTAACAGAAGACGTCACGTCAGCCTGATCCTCACTTTTCTTCATTCAAAGGATTTTACTGATCACTTTTAAACCACACCAAGCCGAACCCGAGCTACATACAGACAGTGTTGTGCCAGTTCACACTTAAAAAGAACTAGTTCAAAGTTCAGTTCATATATATGAAAATGAACTAGAGAACACGTTCATAGTTCATTTTTTAACATTTTGAATTAAGTTCACAATTCCAAAAATGAACTGGTTCATGTTCATTTGTTCCGTTTTTATTTTTAACAAGTAAAGGCCGATTTTCTTTTCCAATGGAACCTCCTTCTACCATCCATCACCAGCCCCAAATCATTGCCACTCCCAAACTCAATGAATTACTGAACACCACTGAAGAATCACAGACATGAGTTACATTTAAAATCCATATATATATATAATCTGTCTGAGTCTTCACTTGTTTGTTCATAAAACTGCTTCAAATGCTCAAACCAACTGGCTTCAGCAGTAGTAGATGCATCTGTACCACCTGTACCACTAACACCTGCCAAGCTGGGCCGTGTCTATGGAGACGTCATGCGGCGTGCCATAAAACTGTCGTAAAATGTGAGCGGCGTTCACTCTGATTCGTTCAGCTCAGTGTTCACAAAAAACATGAACATATTCAATGAACGCCATTCATTGAATGCCTTCATGCACAACACTGCATACAGAAAGGTTAACCTCATATAATCAAGTTTGCAGCCTCAGATCCTCAAGTCAGGCCCTTCTGGTTGTTCCAAAGTCATGACTTAAATCTAAAGGTCACCATATCTTTGCCATCAGGAACCCTCAAGTTTGACAAAACTTGCCAGAGGAGATGAGGCAGAATCAGTGACTTCTTTAAACCCATTTTTATAGACTTTCCTGTGATGTCATCTTTTTATGGTCCTGTAATTGTTTCTATTGAAGTCTATTCTAGGTCTTCTCTTTTGAACTTTATCTGATTTCTATGCTGCTGTTGTTTGGCCTCACTTTTTCACCTTCTGTTATATTATTGTTGTGGACTTGTTGTCAAAACACTTTGTAAACTGTCTGTGGGTGAAAACTTCACACAGAACTCAGCTGTATGAGTGAATCTCCAGTTTACAGCTAAAAATTCAGTCTACTTGTACAAATACTTTTGGTTGTAATTTCCTGCTTTGTGGGGGAGCCTCGTGCAATCAGACTCTAACTAAACACTCTTGCACTCTCACCCTTGCACATTGGTCCATATCCAATATTATCCCCTTCTGATTGGCTCACTGACCTGTTGTTACTAGAGGTTCAGAGAGAAGCCTGAGGGAGGAGATATAAAACTACATGGAGATGGTTTTTGGTCCTAAAAATACAAATATATCTTCTTATGGATCAAAACTTCCAACAAAACACAGGAGAAGAGGAAAATATTTACCTTTAAGAAAAACTAAAAAAGACGGAAAATGCCTTATTATACTGTATACTAATTAACCCCCTTAAAGTTAATTTAATTATGTGCCTGCCATGCAATAGCATTGAAGGCATATATTATTATTCTGCAGACTTATTCGTTGGGGTGTGTCTTGAATGTTCAGAGCTGGAGTGGATGACATCATCCACTGGGAGAAGCTCTACAACTCCTCTGAAAAAATTCTGTATAACTCATCCTCACTGCCACATATTTCAATGTTCACATCGTGGCTTCCTCAGTATTAGAAAAAATTGTCCTGTTTCATACAATGTGTCTACCTCAGCACAGAATTTGAAGATGAGCGTCAGAGTGATGAGAGTCCGCTCCACCTCTCCCATCGACTGCAAAACTAATTCAGGAGCTGATTTCCCCAGAAATGCAAAAACGACATTTTTTTGTAACTTGCTCCTGTTTCAACATTTTTGGCTCTAAAAACACCAAAGCAAAATATGCAGTGCACAAAGGTCTTGTACCGGTCATGGTCTGCTCATGGTTCTGAGAGGAGTTACCGTTTTTTCATACATAGCAGCCGTTTGAGAGGCTCGTCGAGCCAAAATCAGCTCTGTGTCTTCCAGCTACACACAGGTGAACCAGCTCGTTAAGAGGCTCTTTGATCTCTGTGATGTTTACAAACACAGCCCCATACACACACACACACACACACACACACACACACACACACACACACGCACACACACACACACACACGCACACAGGGAGAAAGCTGTTAACAAGTTAGTGCTCATAGAGAGAGATTACAGTTCAGACTGGACAGTACAACAGTAAATACAGCAGCAGACATACTGAATTTACTTTGAGCGTTGAGCTACAGGAACTGTTCAACCATCAGGGCAGCTCTCCCATAGGCTGCAATACAGAATTCAGAAGGTCTCAGGTCTCAGCAGCTGCTACTAACGCAGTATCTAGGCAGAAATGGACAAAGCTGATTCACCACCACCAGCACTTTTTATCACTGAGGGTCGGCTAAATAACAGACACACCACTGTATAATGTAATATACACCACATCCTCGTTTACGTGCTGTACATTTAAACTTACACTAGTTCTGCTCCAGCACCCAGAGCTCTCTGCTCCTTTTAGCAACTTTCACTAACTCAGCAGTTGTTTACATGTTGGTAAGATCTGCTAGTTGCTTTAGCTTGGCAGTTACCACTAGCTAATCTCTCTCTCCCTTTCTCTCGCTTGCTCAGTGTGGGGTTGTTGTAACTTCAGTGTAGAGGATTGTGATATTTATTATCTTCAGCGATGTCTGCTGTCTTTAGGCACAGCTCCACTCGCTAACCGGAGCCAACTGCGCACTCTAACTGCCATCTCTGAAAATTTTCCTCAAGAAAATCAGACAAGCTCTTTTAAATCCCACAAATTCCAACCTTTCTTTACAATTTTATACTAAAAATGTTGAGATTTTTTTTTGTCCTGTATCACCCAGTGTCAGTTTCAGTCTCATTCTGATATCTTTTACAGTTTAGTAAGTGATGGGAGTACCCTGCACTTCTCCCATTGACTGCAATACAAATTTTGTAGCATTAAAAATCCCCCCCCCCACACACACACACACACATATACACAAAAACACACACACACACACACACACACACACACACACACACACACACACACACAAAAAAAAAAAAAACACAAAAACACCAACTCCACAATTTCCAAAATAAAAGGCTTAACATGGTAAGGAAGGAAATTATTGGCTCTGTTGTACAAAACCTTATGCAATTTATACTGCCAAACATAAGCACATACACTCTCAAAATAAAAGTCTCAAAAAGGTAAGAGGTAAAGTAGATAATAAAAGTTTGATCTTAGAAGCTATCGTCTATATGGGTATATTATGGTATAGCTTTATTGCTGTTAGGGCACGTACATGTGTGTATACATGTCTTGCTGCGGTTGTAGGGACAAATTTGGGTTAGACACCATCCCTGTGAGGTTATTTTGATCAGTCTTGACAGCTTCAAATGGCTTTTTGAGGGACACCTGCAGTGACTGAGGTCAGTGTCAGGATAAGTCTCTACAACATGCATGAAACTAAAAGTAAGCTCCTTTGTACAGATTGAAATGTGAGCAGTGAAGTACACACACCAAGCAGCAGGCACATTCAAAATTTCTCCAGGAATTTTCTAGCTTATATTATAGTTTATAAATGTTTATATATACTCAGGTGTCAGTTTATCAGGAACACCTAGTTAAAGCTAAACAACACAGGTGATAATAGGAACACCTGTCAGTGCATCACAAAGATGAATCAATACAAACACAAAGTGAACATTAGAACTTCATAATGGAGGATTTATTACAGGACTGTTGTGGTAGACTGACCAAGTTGTTCTAATAAACTGACAACTATATATATAGGCTACTGTATTTAGGTATTAACCATTTGTATTAGTTTTGTAAAGTGTGCTACATGGAATCACTGTTAGGTGTGTTTAACATGCATAATGTCGTTTATTATTTGAAGATGTTTAATAAAGATTCAAATATATTTTCCACCATGTAAGTTCAGTCATTCAGCCTAACACACACTCTCTCCTCTAACTATTAGGTAACTCGAAACTCGACAAAACATTTCTCCTGCACAAGGATCATTAACTATTGAAATCTGTTGATAAGTGTAACGTTACAGTTTTGTTTTCTCCAGAAAAACCTCAGCTCCTCTGTTTACTCATGTGTTTACAAGCCAGCGTTGTCGGGTATCGGACGTATAATCCAGCGGCCAATGCAGCATCCGGTGTTGAAGGTGACCAATCAGAGGAGCGGAGACTCCTCATCAGCCACTGTCGCCACCTCCAAAGTCTGAACTGTCAACTTGATGAGTGAGTGAGTGTCACACTCATGGATCTGTTCTGTGTGCTCGTTTCACATGCACAGTTTTTATGTGCATGAGTTTAGAGGCTGATTAATGCACAGTTACAGATTGAAGAATCATCAGCTGTTTATTACTCATGACCTTTCACGTCACAGTCATGATTTAATGTCATTAACATTTAAAAACACTGGACTTCATCTGGTCTCAGACTCAGTGTTTAGGGACTCCCACTGTAAGTGGTCTTGAAATGTACTTGGCCTTGGTGCAGCAGCGATCCACTCAGGTCTCTGGTGTTTCACGGGGAAAAAAAAACAGATATTGTTAACAACAGTTTCTCCCGAAATTTCTCCCACTCAGCCTCTTCCCATCTCTGTGAGGTGCAGCTCTCATTTTGTGTCGCAGCCTTTGTCTCTCCTCATCCATCTCCTGTTCCTCTCCTCACCTCCTCCCTCTTCTTCCTCCCCCTTCTCTGAATGGCTCTCCCTCTCCTCTCCAGGTTGCTCTCAGCCTCCTCCCATCTTCCTCTCGTTACCATTTTATAGGCTTGTTAGTTCCACTTGAAATGCCAAACGACAAACAATCCAAACCCAGTGAGCTGCTACCTTGCTGCCCTCATAGAGCTGCAGAGTCTAAACAAACAGGATATGAGCCGAAACAGTGACACAGTCCGCCCCCGCCCGCCCACTATAAATCCTCATATAGGATTTAGACACTTAAACACACACAAGCTGTGAGACGACAAACACAAAGTCATTTTTTACCTTTGAATTCAGAATCAGTGAACAGGGTTAGACCAGCTACTCTGACTGCGGTGTGTTCATGTCTGACACACCCTTTACTCCTCAAATAACTCTACTTCTATAGTTTTCATTTGTATTTATGAATATATTTTAATACTATGCTGTAAATCAGTGGAGTGTTTTACTGTTACATCACAGTCTAAATGCCCAGGAGTTCAATTCTGTACAATATACTTTGGTTTGGACCCTGTACACTCACTGAGCACTTTATTAGGAACACCTGTACACCTGCTTGTTCTGCTGTCACCTCAACAGAGCACAAGAGGTTCTGCTGCTCTCAGAGGACTGCAGCTTCCTGGACGACTTTCCCCCAGCTAAGTCAGTCCTCCTGAGCTGTCTGAGACTCAGAGATGGTTCAGTTTCTGTCCAGACTTTGCAACCACACAGAACAGTCAGCAATATGATGGCCTGACCTTCAGTAGACCACAAGTTTTCTTATCTTGGAAGTACTCAGTCTCATGCTGTGCACATAGATAACAACATGTTCATCAGGATTACTAGTGCAGCCTCTGGATGTCTACGTGACTCAGTATGGGAAAAGGCATAAAGCAGGAGACAAAACTAAGTATGTCAAAACTATAGGTCGGTTGGTTGGTTGGTGGGTCGGTCGGTTGGTCAGTAGGCAGGTAGATAATATAGGCAGGTAGGTAGGTAGGTAGGTAACACCAAAATCCTTTTTTATATTACAATACACTTAGAGAAATGAAGGGATTTTGATTTCATGTATTTGTCAGAAACACACTTACGTATATCAGCAGTGTATCATTGAATATCAATATTAAACCTTTGTTAAACATAATTCACAATGAATAAATTGACATTTGACAGAAGGTTGAAGTGTGTTAGCATCAGACTGTGAGATTAACATGATTCTCTTCTCTGCTGAGAAATAATTTGATTTCCTGAACTGTAATATAATTAACAATGTTTTAGTTTGTTTAATTGTGTTTAATGCTGCTATTAGGACATGTCATGTGAGTGTGTTCGTGTTTTGGGTGTATATTGTACATTTGTTTGATGGATAGGGATATTAAACAGTCCCCAGCAGGGCGTGGTATGAAAGTTTTACTCAATATCTAGAGAAACAAATAAAACCATCAGCACCCAGGTGACTGATAAAAACATGTGACATCCAGCTGCAGTCCTGAGTTCTCCTTTACCAAACATCTGCTGCTGCTGTTTAGTTGTTGGCTCTGGGTCGTGGTGAGTGACTGTTCCATGCTGCTATCAGAGCCATCACCACCCTGTCTCTCAGGCTGTGTTTATTTTCTGTTGTGGGCGGGGCGGGTGCAGCTTGAACAAACATGTCCCTCAGTCAGTGGCTGCAGAGCTAATATTGACCAGCGCGCTTGGCGACATGTAGCAGGTCAAATTAAGCACAGTAGTGACGGTCACAGTGCAAAGACCTAATGACACGCCTTATCACCTGGATGAATTAGCCTCCGTCTGTCAGACTGATCACAGGCAGAGGAAGAGAGACAGGATAAACAAACACACACTTCACACACTTCACTCACACACAGTTCAGTAGTGCAGGTTGTGTGTTTGGATCTGGCCTGTGTTGTATTTTAAAGGAAACTCATTTCCCTCTTTAGGTGTTTATTTTCCACCTCATGCTCTGAGAAGGAGGAACAGGGACCAGTGTAAGTAAGTAAGTACATTTTATTTATATATCACCTTTCACAGATAAAAATCACAAAGTGCTTATACATCATAGATCATACACAAGTTCAACAAATATGAACTTGTATAATATACAAGCAATAAAGTAAATAAGAGCAATAAAATAAATTAAAATATGACAATAAAAGCAATAAAATAAGTAAAGAGCTACACAGTAAAAGAGCAAGGTATTCAAATAGATTAACCAAAAGCTTGTCTGAATAAAAATGTTTTCAGCTGCTTGCTGAAGGCATGGCAGGAGCCTATGGATCGCAGGGATATGAGGAGAGCATTCCATAATTTAGGAGCCACGGCTGGAAAAGCATGGTCGCCTCGGGTCCTATAGCCTGTTCGAGGAATGGCCAGTCATTTTTGCTCAGAACACCTGAGATTTGTTGTGTAAGGGAGGAGGAGTCAGCAATATATTGAGGTGTTTGACCATGCAATGCTCTAAAGGTAAGCACCAGTATTTTAAAATTGAAACAGAATTTGATTAGGAGCCAGTGGAGGGAGGATAAAACTGGTCTGATGTGTGTTCTTATTTCTGGTTAAAAGCCAGGCAGACAATTCAAATAGGTTTGATTCAGACAGGTAAAAAGAGCATTGCAGTATAGTCTAAACGAGTAGAAATAAAAGCATGACTAATGATCTCCAACTCGGCCATGGCCACCACAGATCTTAGTTTTGCATTGTTCCCTAAGTGGAAGAAAGATGAGCGTGTGAGAAATGTTAATGTTATTATCAAGAGATAGGGACTGGTCGAAAATGACACCTAAATTTCTAAGTTTGTGGTGAATTCAACCACTCAAGGACCCCATATCTTGTTGGATTTTTAATGCTACATTTTCCGTACCAATTATGAGAGCTTCTGTCTTATTACCATTTAGCTGAAGGCAGTTGTCAGTCATCTAGGTCTTTATGGCATCTTAACATTCATTTAAAATGGACAATTGGTTTCGCTCATCTGGATTAAATGAGCAGTACAGCTGGATATCATCCGCATAAAAGTGGCAGGAGATACCACTGTAATGGCTAATGATCTGTCCAGGAGGCAGCAGGTATAGTAAAAACAGCATAGGACCCAGAACAGAGCCCTGTGGAACAGGGGTGCTGCATCTGACTTGTACTGGCCCACAGAGACAGAAAAACTCCTGTCAGCAAGATAGGACAAGAACCAGTCCAGGGCAGACTCAGAGATGCCCACCAGATAGTTTAACCTATTTAGTAAAATGCTATGGTTGGCAGTATCAAAGGCACAGTTGAGGTCAAGTAAAACCACCAATGAGCATTTACTGTTGTCTGCAGCCATCATAATGTTGTTAGTAACTTTAAGAAGAGCCGTTTCTGTTGAGTGTATAAACCTGACTGAAAGGAGTCATACAGGCTGTGTGATTGCAAGACTGCTGTAAGCTGCTTGGCAATAAACTTTTCCAACAGTTTGGATACAAGAGGCAGCCTGGATATAGACCTGTAATTCATAGGGAGGATGGGGTCAAGATTTGTTTTTGTCAGCAGGGGCTGAACTATAGCATGCTTGAACTGGCTTAGAACAGAACCAGTTGAGAGAGACATATTTACAATAGATAAAATAATGGGGCCAATTGAATTAAAGACATTTCAAAACAGGGATGAGGGAAGAATGTCAACGGGGGCAGATGAACGTTTGGTTTGTGTAACAATTCAGTTAAGTCCTTCAAGGAAACAGGAGAGAAGAAGGGGGGATATTTGCTCTGTTAGCAGCGACTTTGTCCACAAAACACTTCAGGAAGTCTTTGCAAAATCAGCAGTTGTGGAGCAGTGGGAGACACAATGGAATTTGTAGTGTTGAATAGAACTTTTGATTTCATTTTGTTTGCTGCAAAGTTAGTAGTCCTAGCATCCCTCATCATTTAATTTAGATTTAGTAGAAGCTCTTTAAGATAAAGCTGGGTGGACTTCAAGTTTTGTGACTTTCCATAAACGCTCTGTCCTTCTACATTGACGCCTAAAACTACAGATTGACTCGTTCATCCAGGGTGAGGATTTGAATGAGCAGATTTTTCTAGATTTACAAGGAGCCGCTATGTCAGAGGAGCACTGTTTCTTTTTTTTTTCTTTAAATCAGCAACTTTTTAAGTATATATTTTTTGGGGGCTTTTGTGCCTTTATTGGACAGGATAGTAGAGAGAGACAGGAAATGGGGAGGCAGAGAGAGGGGGAATGACATGCAGCAAAGGCCGCTGCTATGGGACTCAAACCGGGGCCAACTGCAGCGAGGACTGTAGCCTCTACACATGGGGCGCCTGCTTGGACCACTACGCCACACGACACCGAGCATTGTTTCTTAAATAACTGAACCAATGTCTCCACATCATTACAGTATGACAGTACACCTGGGTCAAATATAGTTTTCAGCTGTGCTCTGATTAATAATGCACCTGCGAGATATATATTTACGGGGCAGATCCAAATTACAAGAAACATTAAAAAATAACACATGATCACTGACCAGGAAATCCTCCAGGCAAACATTATCAATAGTTAGGCAGAAAGAGAAAACTAAGTCCAGAGTATGTCCTGCTCTATGTGTGGGCCCAGAAACGTGCTGTTTAAAATTGAAAGACTCAGTGATATTAAGAAACTTCGATGCACCTTAGAGGAGGCATCATCAATGTGAAAGTTAAAATCACCAATAATCTTTGTCCAACAAGACTAGAACTCAATAAAATCAGAAATGAATGTGTCAGGTGGGCCAGGAGGTCAGTAAATTAAAATGCAATAGAAAGGTTTAAACCAACCAACTTTAGTCATGTTAAGTTCAGAGGAGGCGAAGGTCTCAGTGCTAATTAACTGGCAGTCAAAACGATTTCTGAAAATCACTGAAAGACCTCCGCCATGACCTGACAGCCTCGGCATGCTGATGGAACTGCAGTCTGTGGGACAGAGTTCAATGATGGGGGAATATTTCAAATTCCTCTGTGGGGTTTCAGTGAGGAACTGAAAGTCCATATTCTCCTAATAAATAACTTTCTGAGGATAAAAATCTTGCCTTGGAGACTGGTCACCCAAGGCAGTTAGGTTTGTAGCAGACAAACAGCTGGTCTGTTGTCCTGAGGGCACATGTCGGGCAAATATACACTGTCAAGGCCCTGACAGGGCATAACAGTGATGTCTGACTCACCCCCCCAACACCGTCTTGAGGTGGGCGGAGAGGGTGTAGCTCAATAGAAAGACCAGAGTGGGACTCGGACCAGATCTTAGGGAGGAATGCAGGGTTAAGGCGACGCACCAGCCCAGCATTGCAGCGGCAGCATTCCTCATGTATTGAAAGGACATGAAGCTCTCCCATTCTCTTTGCTGATGTAACCACCAAAAAGAATGCCAATTTAAGAGAAAACCATATTAGCCCAACTGTTTCCAATGGCTTGAAAGTATCATGCTGCAAGGCTCTCAACACCAGCTCCTAATCCCATGGGGGGACAGCTGGCCATCTTTGGTAAGGAGTAATCCTGCAGGCACCTTTAAGAAACTGAGCAATAAGGTCACAGCGCCCCCCTGCCAGTTTCTGAGGACCAACATAAGCTGCCTTTATGGCTGCCAACATTCCTCTCAAAGTTAAGGGAGAGTTTCCCAACTCCAACATTTCTTGGAGGAACTGGAGAATGTCATGGGCCGTGCAGGAGAGGGGGTCCCCCTGCCTCAAGTTGCACCTTAAGCCCAGGCTCCCTGCAGAGTGCTAACCACTGACTGGGGTTATCCTATGGCTAGGAACTCGGCCCTCTCAAAGGGAAAAGGGAAGGGAAAAGGGATGAAATAGAGTCCCATGAGCCTGAGACAGGAGGTCCCACTGAACAGGGAGCTCCCAGGGCAGTCCTCGAAGGAAGGGTGCTATAGCTGAAAACCAGATCATCTGGGGCCAATTGGGGGCCACCAGGATGAGGCTCACCTCCTCTACTTGGACAATCTGTAGGAGCGGGTGCAGGAGGATGAAGGGAGGGAAGGCAAACAGGAAGCCCTGCGGCCATTGATGTGCCATTGCATCTGTGCTCAAGGGAGGATCGTCTCTCCCCATGGAGAAGAAGAGGGGACAGTGAGCCATCTCCCTGGAGGCAAAGAGATCGGCTATGGCAGTACCAAAGTGGTCCCAGATCTGGTGTACAAGAGAGCTGATCAGCCGCATGGTTTGTCCAACCCGGCACATGCATCACTCTCAGGGACTTAAACTGTGGGTATGCCCACTCCCATATCGTCCGAGCCAGTCTGCAAAGGCTAAGGGAAACCCTTACCTCCCTGTCCAGCTCTGGCTGGAAGTGCAGAAGAGCTAGGTAGGCAGCCTGCAACCAGAACCCATGCCACCAGCCACTGAAGACTTGGCATTGCCCTGTACCAAGTTGGCTGGCTGCTCCCGCCACCTGAGAGCTACACGGACTCTGCGTGTCACCAACACTGTGGCTTGCAGATCCCTCTGTGGGCAAAGTCCAAGGCGCAGGTGGCAGCACTGCACTGGGCACATGTTCAGGAGAGCTAGGGGCACAATGTGGACCATGGCTGCCATCAACCCCCAGAGGCAGAGGCATAACCTCCAGGTTACCCTCGCTCCCAAACGGAACTGGGACAAGCAAGCCCTGAGGGCAGCCTGTTTTCAAGGAGTAGAGAAAGACTTCCTGCCTTGGCATCCAAACACATGACCAGGAATTCCATAGTCTGTGAAGGCTGGAGCCTGTTCTTCCTCCTGTTGAGACATAGACCTTCCCGATGCAATGGTCCCAAGATTGCATCCATGCACCTTGTGAATGTGCGAGGGGCCAGTGATATCCCGAATGGGAAGACACAGAACTCGAAGGTTCTGCAATTGAAGGCGAACCTGAGGTAGTGTCTGTGTGCCTCCCATATTGGGATCTGAAAAAAGCATCCCATCTTTTTCGGGAATGAGAAAATAACGGGTATAGAACCCAGCCTGCTGATTGTTCTGTGTCACCTCTTTGATGGCGTTGTTCACCAAGAGTGTCGATCTCTGTAGCCAGAATCCTCCTGCGCTGAGGGTCTGCAACTACTGAAAAGGTGGCTGACCTCATCAGTGGGGGCGGATGCAGAAACTGCAAGCGATAACCCTGAGTCATGGTGGAAACTACCCAAGGGTCCACCCCAAGTGTCTCCCAGGACAGGAGCTGTCCTGAGAGGCAGCAAGGGGAGGCTGGGTACTGAGAGCCGTCAGGACTGGGGGGGCTTGGGGGATCCCTGACCACATCTAGCTCTAATACACCGGTTGGCATCCAAATGGACCCGTAGGTCACCTGAAGCCACAGAGTCCGGCTGGGGTGACCCAGGCCGTGGAGCTGTCGGGACCAGCTGTTCAGCGCACTGTCGAAGCATTTGTCTCTCCCCATTTTATTTGCACCTGGCCCAAACATGGCAGATGGCACCACAGGCAGACTAAGCAAACAGGCACGGTCTTCCCCCTGCAACTGTGACTAAGACAGCCAGAGATGATGCCTCACCATCCAGAGGGAGGCCATGGCCCTGCCATTTGTCACTGCGTGCTCTTTCATTAGCTTAGCCAGGTGCGAGGACACCTGCTATAGCTCAGCAACCAGGTAAGAAATCCCTCCCCCAACCACTGTGACAACTAGCGCTGATACAAGGCCAAAAATAGCCCCTGTATTAACCAGCTGTCCCTGGATTGCTATAGCTCCATGCACTCTGGCAAGCATGGTATCCATCATTTTAGTGTTCCCGCTGGGATAATTTGGCTTCCCCAAGACAGATTGTGTGGGGGACACCAAGGCCCCTAAGGCTTGATCCATGGGAGGTGGTGGTCTACAGCCAATCCTCTCCCGACCATGCACACATGCTAGTCATCTACATAGACCTTTCCAGGGATGGGCCTCCTCGACCTCTGACTCAAACTCCATGATGTCAATCTCCCCTTCATCCGATGCTTCAAACATGGAACGCATTATATCAAGCTACTCCTGCCTCACCTGGGCAGAGGACAGCTGTTGTGCAGTAAACGGTTCTGACACAGGGGAGGGCATTGCCAACCGTTTCCTGATAGCTACATCCAGGATATTGACCGATTGAGGCTTCACCCCCGCTTAGTCGTTCCAAACCACCATTCTCGGCTGCTTCGCCTGCTGCAGCTGCTAAATGAAAGTTGTTGGACTTTTTTGAGAGAATGCTAGAGCCCTAGCCTCCCTCACTCTAGCTGGCAGAAGAAAACAGTTAATGCAGGACTGCTGGGTCCTGGCTGGCCATGCGGGCATGGTCCAGCCCTAAGCAATGGCCACATTGATCATGACCATCCTCCATTGGCATTTTTATGCCACAACCCAGACAGGTGTGGGCTACCAGTCTGCTTCCATATGTTTGAATGTATGTGAATGCTTATGTAACTTGGGATTCACTGCAAAACACCACCGGGAACACTCTTCAGCCCTCATACATCCCACACTCATGGAACATGGAGGCATGCCCTTTTTGTCACCCGGCTTTTACCTTGTTTACTTCCTGAAAACACATACAACTAAAGTATGTTCGCTCGCGTTCAACAAAGGCTGTGAGTGTTACATGGCGCCACCGCCAACACACACAAGCCACACTTCAGCCACGGTGTAAAGGCGATCGGCTGAAAAGCCACTTCCTCAAACTAGGTCAGATTTCACATGGGACGATGGCTAGCAAGCAGCTGACTGGAAAAACCCAGTGCCAAAAGCTACCACACTTTCACCAGCCTGTGTTTGTCAGACAATGCAGCAGTCCAGAGAGGGGCCCGTAGACCAGTTCTCCTACTCACAAGGTAAGTGGACCACGCTGATGTCAAACACAAATGCTACATTTACTCTCTTCTAAACAAATGTCAAGCTTCTATACACACTTCCGCAGGAGGAGTGGGGTCTGCTTGGTTTCCGCATGGTGTGTCTTACAGAGTCCCCGTACATATGGAATATGTAGGGTGGAGACATCTCCACTCCGAAATGGTTCAAATCAAGGTTAACCAAAAAGGCCACGCATGCATGGTGCTTATATAATCACGTGTTGCTAATCAGTGCGTGGCCACCACAGATAATGTGTCTTAAAGACTATCCGCATCAGCTGCCCCCGTGGGGGTCAGTCCCCGTACAAATGGAATATGTAGGGAGAGATAATCTTGACATGATCAGTTGTGATCTCAGGTGTGGGAATGTTCTGATCTAAGGTGTAGAAACGTTCTGATCTCAGGTGTAGGACAGTTCTGATCTCAGGTGTAGCACTGTTCTGAACTCAGATGTAGAAATGTTTTAATCTCAGGTGTAGAAATGTTCTGATCTCGGGTGTAGAGCAGTTGTGGATCAGAGTGGACACAGTGTTTGCTCTACCTGCTCACACACAACACAGTGACTAACAGCAAACACTGTTTGCAGAGTAATCCACCTGTACACTGTCGTCGTCCTGTTTCCACCGCGACAAACATTGACTCACTGCTGAGCTGTCAGTTCAAAGATCACAGATCTGCTGTTTTCTCTAAATTTGTATTATTACATCTGAGGTAGTGGAGTTAATGTTTGTGTAGCTACTGAACTAGGAGGAAGATCATATCATCACCTCATCATGTCACCTTTCATTATGGACAAAATACACAGTAGTGACTAATAATCATTTCCTGTCATTGTTGTATCAATAATAAATTGATTAAAAAAAAATTATTTTTTTTTAAGTATATTTTTTGGGCTTTTTATGCCTTTATTGGATAGCACAGTAGAGAGAGACAGGAAATGGGGAGGCAGAGAGAGGGGGAATGACATGCAGTAAAGGGCCGTCCGATGCGATATTCGAACCACTGTAGCCTCTACATATGGGGTGCCTGCTCAACCCACTGCGCCACTCAACGCCCATTAAAATGAATATTTTTTTAATGAATGCAACACAAAACACAAACAAATAATGAAACCACAGGTGTTAGGGTAGCAAGTAAGTTTATTTGTATTTGTGAGGAAACACAGAGTTGCATCAATCAAACCACTGAAGTCGTTCAGTTGACTGACACTGAAACAGGAACCTCAATGAATGAGAACAGTAACAAAGTTTTTGTGTGAACATTAAAACAGTGTCAGTGATGGTACGTATCATGGTTTGCTCAACAACCTGATTAAAATTCCATTAAAAACAACAACGGAGGCCATGTTGAACATTCTCACCAACAAAATCGCTGTTATCATCATAAATTATCAGCACTGATCTCCACCCAGACACTCAACTACATAAAGCAAGTTGTTATGTAGTTACGGAGTTGGCAGATTGGATGGAGATGCTGGACCTGACTTGGGGGAGAGCTAAGTGAGAAGGTCTTTGTAATGATTCCTGCCTGAAGAGAATTCAGACCTAAAGCCTGAGAAATGCCTGTGGACAGTAAAGTTGGCCAATTGGCAAAGATAGAGTCCTGTAACAGAAGATCTGAAGTCCTGTGGACGTGGTCACACAGCTCCACGGTGAAGGACAGGAGAATGTCCTTCATCTACAAGTAGAATAAAAAAAGAAACACATGCAGAGCCGCATAAGCTGTATCTCAGTTCAGAGCCAACATCCTTCAGAGGACATGGTCATTGAAGGCCTTTGTAGTCGTCATAGACCGTGAAGGCAGAACTGGTGGAAATGAACACATCCCTCATCAGACTATCAGATCAACAGGAATCCTGACTGACTTGGTGACTCTTTCAAAATGATTTGGCTCAAACAGGTTCTATTAGGGGGGTGTTTAAAGCTGCAGTGTTGACAACTTAGTTCATTGCCTCTAGATCTAGAAACTTGGTTTCAAACAGTCTGGGTATAAACCTGGTTCAGGTCTGGACCGTGTGTGGATGCTGACCAGGGGCTCAGGGCTGCACCCCTTGTTACAGGCAGTCCACTGAGCCGCTCTGGTTTCCACGCTGCTCAGGAACTGCATGGAAGAGGAGGAGCACTTCCAATACACTGAGCCTCGCCTCCATTACAGCAAATAAACTACTTTGATTACATGTGTCATTATTACTAAAGGAGGCAGAGGAATAACTGAACATAAGACACACTGAGCAGAGAGAGCAGGAGAGAGGGAGGGAGAGCGAGAAGTCATCGGTAATGAGGCTTCATACTAACGACAATGACCAGCTCTACATATCAAACAGAGGGAGTTAGACATAAAGACCTGCCTCTATTAAAAGTCTGTGATGTTCTGGAGCTGAAGTAAATAAAGACTAAACTATTGTGGATCCAGACGGAGAGACTCAATAAGAAAGCTAGTTTCTTTTAACTTTCTCTCTGAGAGATCATTTTACAGTAAATATGGCCTAAACCACAGCTCAGTCATTTTCTTTCATTTATTTATTGATTTTGTCAAGACGATGTCACAGTTATAATATCAAGATTTGACCAAAGGCGGTCCTGACATGTACTAGGTTTAGACCTAGTCTTTTTATTAGATGTTATACTACTACTGCTACTTCCTTTTCAGCTTCAAGTATACAAAACCCATAAAGGGTATTCAGGAGGATTAGCATTAAGCTCCCCACAACTGTTCTGTGACTGTATAAAGTGAGTGATCATGTTGGCATAGAGCCAACATGAGAGCATCATTTTAATACATGCTTTAATACATATAATACTTTTCAGCACTTATTGTTGACTACTTAACATTTGCATGAAATTTTGAAATTGATTTATTTTTAAATTACTTCCCTTGCATTTCTCGTGGTTGTTTTACTTCCTGTCTTTGTCCATTTTCCCTTCAATGTGATTGTCTGTTCCGAGCTTAATGTGGTTCAGTGTGTTCTTTGTGTTGTGTATTTAAGTCAGTAGTTGTGTCTCAGTTCTGTGGTCTCATCCTTCAGATGCAGCATTTGAAGACTAGACAGTCCCATTTCAAAGGCTTCTTCAAATGTGTCCCTCTTTTCCTGGACAGCCTTTGAATTTTCTGTTTGTTGCTGACTGTGAATCTTCCTGTTTTCCTGAGTTGATCTCCAGTGTTCTGCTGCTGACTGCCTGCTTGTGCATTTTGTTGGACATTCATTGTTTATTAAAGCATGTGCATTGAACCTTCCTGCCTGTTTTGTTGTCTGCATTTGGGTCCAGTCATCCTAACACATGACAATCCACTGTGTTGTTTTGACGAGAGTGCCACTAAAAGTCATCAAATGTTTTTGAAGTAATTTTAATAATGCACTGGCAAATTCTTGTCTTGTTCATGTATTTATTTGTTTATTTACTGCTTATTTATTTTGTGTAATTTTTTTTCATTCTTTTTTTATTAATAATGTGACACCTAATAATTGTATTCTTCCTAATGCTTTACAGAAAAAAAACATTGAATAAATGCTCCTTGAATTGTAATCCCTTGGTGTAGAAACAGTAGTGGGAGTAGTTGTTGTTGTTGTTGTTGTTGTTGTTGTTGCAGCTGTAGCAATAATAGGTCTCACAGTTGCTCAAGTAATCTCAGATGGTGAGGAAATGGTGCTCTGAAGTACCCACAGTGGATCCCAGACCATGCTCAAAAAAAGGGTTCCTCAAGCAACCTGATAAAGTTCCTCAGTACTGATATGTTTAAAAGGGGTCCACCAGTAGGGACGTCACGAGAACAGATACTTCAGTACCAAGTTGACGCCAAAATTCTGAAAATGTGACAATACCTTCTTTTCTACAGAAATGTAGGTTCTGTAGATGCCATAGGTACTGGAGATGTGATTCTTCCAGTGGGGGCAGTATAATAACACTACAAGTGTCCTATTCTGACAACAAACTGTAAGAAAAGAAGAAGACAGGCTCAGTAAACAATAACACCTAAACATGGAATGACAGCAGCAGGTGGAGCAACAAGTCCACCACGACTTGTGAAAAGAACCACCACGACTGATGTATCTTGATATTTAGTATTTGACACAGATCACCAGTCAGTATGTAAAAGGTGTCAGAGGAGGGAACAGCTCAGACTGATCTCAGCTCAGAGACAGACATCAGATCTGAGGCCTGTACTATGAAGCAGGATCTGAGGTTATCGAGGTAACTTCAGGTTTAACTCTGGGTTTTCAGTTGTACGATGGTGGCTCACTTCTTACCAGGATAAATCACCATGGTAACTAATACTGAATTCCTAACCTGCTGTGGATCAGATCAAAACAGACAAACTACTGACCAATCAAATCACTGGAAAAACTGAGTCATCGTTCCTACAGGATCCTGACAGGGACAAAAGAGTTTACAATAAAGTGATCAGTAATAAAGATCAGTACATATTTGTATAGATCAGTGGATGTGTTGCTGTTTCCATGTGTCACTCTGGTTTTAAAACAGAGCCTCTAACAAACAGAGGAGAGTTTATCACTAAATAACTACATAATAACTATTGTAGCTTCATTTGACCTGAACACAGACTCTTTAATGGACAGGATTCCTGACAGTGATGAAGCTTTTACTCTCTTCTTCATCACTGCAGCTCAGAACAACATGAGGAGAAATCAAAACCAAACCAACAATGATCCACACACTGTTCACTGTTTCCATGGTTATAAATGAACATTTCAGTCGGACTGACTCTTTTCTTTCTCTCCTCTCTGCAGCAGAAACAGTCTGACATGAACTTTAACTGTTTGATCTGCTTCACATGTTCATAACAGTTTGTTCATCATCAGACAAAAAAGCAAAAAAACTTATTTACAATATATCTGTCAGGGTTTTTGCGAGGTAAGTAGGACCCAAATGCAGCTAACACATGGGAGACGGTGCAGGCAGGTTTATTAAACAAAAATCCAAAATCCAAACATGAACATGGCATGAACAGACGCGAACAGACGTGAACAAACCCGGAACTGAAAAGGGACGAACCGACACAGACAAAGGGAAGCACAAGGACTATATAGACAAGGGAGGCAAGGATGATTGAACACAGGTGAAACACATTAGGGCGGGGCAGACAATCACAGACACAGGACCAAGACAGGAAGCAAAAACACTGACACACATGGAAACCAATTACAAAATAAAACAGGAAGTGCAAAAACTCCAAAACAAAACTAACAAAAAGTGTCTGCCATAGCAAACCATGACAGAATCCCCTCCTTAAGGGTCGAATCCCAGACGACCCTAAACAAAAACATAAACTCGGGCGGGAGGAGGGATCCAGGGGCCAGTGGACAGCATCTTCCGATGCTCAGGGGCAACACATGGCAACTCAGGGGGACGAGGCGGAGGCCTTATGGACAGGCTTGGCAGTTCAGTGGGGCGACCCGGAGGTCGGGCAAACGGACGGAGCCGTTCTGGAGGCCGGCGGTGAAGACAGGGTTTCTCCGGAGGTCGAGCAGGAGGACGGCGACGAAGACGTGGTCTCTCCGGAGGTCGAGCCGGAGGATGGCGTCGCCACTCTGGAAGGCGAACAGGAGCTGACTTGGTTCCAGGGACAGTAGTCAGCTGGACCACCATCAGGACACGAGGAACAGAGATCAGCCGGACCACCGGGGGCGGCACAGTGTCAGGGACCACCGGGGGCAGCACATAGTCAGGGGCCACCGGGGGCGGCGCAGAGTCAGGGGCCACCGGGGGCGGCGCAGAGTCAGGGACCACCGGGGGCGGCACATAGTCAGGGGCCACCGGGGGCGGTGCAGAGTCAGGGGCCACCGGAGGCGGTGCAGAGTCAGGGGCCACCGGAGGCGGCGCAGAGTCAGGGGCCACCGGAGGCGGAACAGAGTCAGGGACCACCGGAGGCGGCACAGAGTCAGGGACCACTGGAGGTGGCGCCTTGGCAGGAGTCAAGGACACCAGGAGCCACATGGGCTGAGTCAGGGCAAGAATCAATGGGGGTGGTGCCCTGGCAGGAACCACGAGCGGGGGTGATGTCATGGCTGGAGCCAGGAGAGGTGGTGACGTCACATCAGGAACCAGGAGAGGTGGTGACGTCACACCAGTAGCCGTCATCGACGCCGCTGGAGAATACGGAGCAGCGGCCGCCGACACCACAGCAGGGACAGGAACAGTCGTCGACGCCGCCGGGGAACATGGAGCAGCGGCCGCCGACACCACAGGAGGGACAGGAACAGTCGTAGATGCCGCTGGAGAACACGGAGCAGCGACCGCCGACAGGAAACGAGGAGCAGGGATCGGCCGGACCACTGACCAGGAACCAGAGTCAGGAGTCAGCTGGAGTGCCGACTGGACATGAGGGACAGGATTCGGCCGGACCAACGGCAGGGAACGAGGAGCAGGGATCGGCCGGACCACTGACTGGGAACAAGAGTCTGGAGTCAGCTGGACCGGCGACAGGACAGGTGGAGCAGGGGAGACTTTGTCCAGCCCACCCAATTCAGGGGCTAGGGAGGAATCGACCGGGACCCCAGACGCTGAGACAGCTGATGCGCCGGCCGGGATGATCGACCCAGGAGGTGGGGCAGGAGCCGACGAAACGCCAACTGGAACCCCCGACGCTGGAACAGCTGATGCGTCAGCCAGGGTGGTTGGTGAAGGCTCCTGCCCACAGGGGATTAGAGGCTCTGGACACTGGGGTAGCTGGGGCTTGGGCTGGAAGCGGTGGACCTTGGTCTTTGGCTTGGGCTGGAAGCGAGAAACCTGGGGCTGGGGCCGAGGCCGAGCCTCCCCATGGCGACGGGAGCCGTGATTACCTGGCCTTCTTTGGCCTCCACGAGATCCCCTGAAAATTGCCAGGCGAGTTCCCCTGAAAGGGGACTCGTCAGGGTCCTCCCGATCAGAGTCCTCCAGGTCCAAGTCCGAGAAGGGGACAGGCAGCTTGAACAGAGATCTGATGACCGACGAGGGCGCTTGCTTACAGGATGGATGCACACTCAAAAAAGCCATGAGGCTGGCGTAGACTGCTGGGTCCATTTCTGGTCGGTTCGTTCTGTCAGGGTTTTTGCGAGGTAAGTAGGACCCAAATGCAGCTAACACATGGGAGACGGTGCAGGCAGGTTTATTAAACAAAAATCCAAAATCCAAACATGAACATGGCATGAACGTGACATGAACAGACGCGAACAGACGTGAACAAACCCGGAACTGAAAAGGGACGAACCGACACAGACAAAGGGAAGCACAAGGACTATATAGACAAGGGAGGCAAGGATGATTGAACACAGGTGAAACACATTAGGGCGGGGCAGACAATCACAGACACAGGACCAAGACAGGAAGCAAAAACACTGACACACATGGAAACCAATTACAAAATAAAACAGGAAGTGCAAAAACTCCAAAACAAAACTAACAAAAAGTGTCTGCCATAGCAAACCATGACAATATCCTTAATCTGACTTAAATAATTAGAAATCATTTCTACTGTTTCTTTTCTATTGTAGTTAGTTTACATTTCACGTTGTTGAATTACACTTTATGACATCACTATAACTAAAAGTTATCCTAGGTATGTTGAACTTGCTTCATAGTACAGTCCTCTGTTCACAGAGTGCAGACCGATGAGTTCCAGTTGTTCACTTTATATCAACATGTCGTCAAAATGTCCTGAATGTTACTGTTACTGTCTGTGAACTGTGACAGCTGACATCTTTTGTAGCTACGCAACACACACAATGTTCACAGAGACTAATGTCAGCTTGTTTAGGCCAACCATAGCTTATTTAGGCTAACAGCATGAGCTGGGTGCTCAACATGAGCAGCTATAGTCATCACTGTTCAGTCTGTTAAAATATAATACTGACATTTTAGATGAATGTTTTCACACCATGGTCTGTCACCATGTTAGTCTGTTTACATTACTGCTGCACACTGACTATATGGAAGTCTGCGTATGCGTGCTCACACATGCACACCTGTGTGCAGCAGCGCCTGCTGTTAGCTGTGTCTTTGGTATCAAGAATCATGGAATTTCAATGGTGTTAGTACCGGCTACCAAAATTCTACTATAGTGACATCCCTATCCACCAGTGTGGCAAACAGAGGAACCCTGAAAGGAGCCTCAGGTATCCTTTCAATTTTATATTGTAGATGCATGCTCTTTATTTGGGTAAGGAATATGGAACAGGGGGCTACTCAGCTAACATCACTATACAGTACAACAGTATTGCACATTGACTAACTTAATATAAAGTTTAATCTAAATCTAGGGCAACCCGTTCATTTACAAAGAGGTGTATTCTGACACTAAATTTCTCTTTTATTTTGAAGGTTTAATTTAACCTCAGTCATCTGTGGTCTTGAATAATGGAAATTACACCAAATTAAGTTCGGGACAAAAAAATCATCAAAAAGACGACAAAAAATCGGCCCTGGCAATTTTGGCCCAGACCAGCCCCCTCTCGATCGGTTGAACACCACCCACCACACCTCCTTTGCAGTTCCCTTAAATACAGTATGTGTACTGTACTACAGCTGTGTTTTTTTGTGCCATGGACAAGTGCACCAGTGCAAGTGTACCAGTATACTCACTTGCTGTTGACTACACTCTCCTCCTGCTCCCTGTGCTCCTCGGCTTCCCTGTCACACTCCTGCATCTCCTCCTGCTGCTCTGTCTGCTCTCCTCCTTCCATCTGTTGCTGCACGATGGCCCTGAAAGACTCCACAGAAATTGATGTTGCTGTGGCCCCTGAAGCAAACGTGGGATTTTGGCACACTTGGCGGCCCCTGCCTGTAAATTCTTCACACTCGCAACTTCTCCGCACCTCCCTTTTCCATTTTTGATGTTGCCGTCTGTCCATTTTGAAAGTCTCCCTTCTTCGTCCACAGGTCTGTCGCTCTGACACAGAGAGGACAGAGAGGGAGGGGTGGGGCCAGTGCAGGAGGAGATGTGAATGGGCCAGTCTGGTGTCATAAGAAAAAATGAATCAATGGGCCGCTGCCCCAGTTATATGGGCCGGTTGTTGATGTTTGTGTATGTGTGTGTTTGTGTGGAGGGGTATTTGTTGTTTTTTTAATTAATATTAAAAATTCAAATCACATTGGCCCCAAAGTGAGTTGGCCCACCGGAAAAATGCAAAGTGTGCCAGCCCTGCATGGAAACATGGAAGACGCCATTTTCTAGTTTTGTCTTGTTAGGTTTTTGACGGGAAAATAGATGATACTTTTTAATCCTGACCAAACAGAATTGGTTGTAGGTGGAATCAGTGTATGTCAATAGCACAATTATATCAAATGCAGAGCATCACAAAAAACATAGGAGGATACAAGACTGCACCAACATTCAAAATCTAGATATATAAATATGTCAAAACAAGAGAGAAGATGTGTTCAACCACACATTTTTAGATCATTTTAGAACAGCTTCAAATGAACCTGTGTGTGTGTTGCTGTGAGAAGTTATTGCTCCTGTCAGCTAACATTATAAACCCTCCTCACCATCATGAACACTGCACTCTGAGCTCAGTATGCTGACACAGTACAAGTCTCTCTGGTGGATACATGGAGCTGATTATCATTGCTAATTGAACAGTCTGAGCATCATGTGTCTCCGTACAGAAATATGAACAAATATGTTCAGGATAAACAAAGGTAGAAATCTGAGAATGTGTAATATAAAATACATAAATACACTTTATGTTGAAATGTCTCTCTACCATAAAGAGAAGGGGAAGAGTAACCTAGTCAAAAGTGAATACACATATCACAATTACTATGTACCTTACACTGACTGATAATATAATATTGATTGGTATATTTACAGGTCTCCTGAGAAAAAAAGTACTTTAATTTGTTTGTTGGCCACTTATTTCTAACATCAATAATAAAGACGAAACACTCAAGTTACACATTACTGTGCACGCCCTTATAACGGCTGCTGGAGCCTAATTGTATTTTAAAAGACTTAACTAATTACATTACAAAGGAAACAAAAGCCAATTTACCTTTTCCTGAAACAAACTGGAGGGTTCCTAATTAGATCAGTAGAACCAGGATTTCAGTGGAATGTGTGTGTATTTAGAGAACAGGGTGTTATAATTTAAACTGTACAGAATAAAGAACCTGGTTCAGGAGACTGAGTTAACTGTGTCACTGTTACTGTATCAGCATCTCTAACCTTTGCCTGTTTAGTTACCTGGTAACATCACTAGTTTTTATAGTTCACAGTGACCATCTCCTTCATGTCTGATGGAATAGGTCCATCAGACATCTTCTTTTTTAATGATTCATAGTCTATTGTATTCATGATAAACAAAAACATATGCAAATATTTCAATCACAAAAGACTGTTTCAAAGTTTACAAAATTATTCCAACCAAATGTACTTCATGTAATACATTACTGTTAGTGTCATGAGCTGGAGACGCCACTGAACGCCTGATATATAAGAATGGTACCACCCCCATTTCAAGTGATACTCCTCCACCTTATCAGTAGCCTGTATGATTGTTGTAGAGTAGCCAGGTGACCAAGAGAAGTGTGCCACAGCTCATGTAGCTCATGCTCATGCAGCTCAAACAACAAACCCTGGATCACCAGTAACATCAAGACCCTCCTCAACCAGAAAGAGGAGGCCTTCAGGGATGGAGACAGGGAGAAGCTCAGGTGTGTGCAACATGAGCTGAAGAGGAGATTAAAGCAGGCGAAGGAGGACTACAAAAAGAAAGTAGAGAGGAAGCTGCAGCACAACAACACCAGAGAGGTGTGGAAGGGGATGAGGACCATCACTGGCTGCAAAGAGAAGAACAGCCAGACAACATCAGGTGATGTGGACAAGGCCAATGAGTTCAACCTGTTCTACAACAGGTGTGACACAGCCTCACCTATTCTCCCTCCCACTGCTTCAGCTGCAGCTACTCCTATGGCATCTCCTCCACAACCTGACACTGCAGCTGCAACTCCCTCCACTCTGGGGTCAAGTCTCCTGTCTTTCCAGTGGAGGAGGTGAGGGCGGAGCTCAAGAGGCTACGTCCTGGAAAAGCAGAAGACTTGGATTGTGTGTCTGAAGCTGTTAAAGGACTGTGTAGCCCAGCTGGCTGAGCCTCTCCAGAGGATCTTTAACTTAAGCCTATAAACAGGGAGGGTCCCGGTCCTGTGGAAAACATCATGTCTTGTTCCGGTACCTACAGTAGGATGACCGGCTGAAATCAATAACTACAGACTGTTGGCCCTCACATCACACATCATGAAGACCCTGGAGCGGCTGCTTCTCCACCTTCTGAGGCTACAGGTTAAACATGCACTAGACCCCCTACAGTTTGCCTACAAAGAACATATTGGAGTATCCCTTACATGCTCCACCGGGCCCATTCTTACTTGGATGAGCCAGGTGGTTACATGAGGATTATGTTCTTTGATTTCCCAAGTGCATTAAACATCATCCAACCCCCCATTCTTAAAGACAAGCCGGAAGGGATGGGGGTGGATCCCTGCTTCATGTCCTGGATTGTAGATTACCTGACAAGACGATCACAGTATGTCAGGCTGGGTAACTGTGTCTCATGGACAGTGATGAGCAGCACTGGGGCTCCACAGGGGACTGTTCTGGCTTCGTTCCTGTTCACCCTGTATACAGCAGACTTTAAATACAACTCTGAGTCTTGCAACATCCAGAAATACTTGGATGACACAGCTGCAGTGAAATGCTGCACATGTTTTAACAGTCAGTAGTGGCCAGTGTACTCTTTTATGCTGCAGTCTGCTGCGGCAGCAGCATGTCTGACATGAACACTGCTTGGCAGGAGTCTGGACTCACTCAGGACTGTTGTGGAGAGATGCATGCAATGTAAGATGGACGCTATCTTGGACAATAGTAACTGCGCTGCAGAACAGAGAGGTTCAGGAGATCCTTTGTCCCCACTGCCTTCAGGCTGGATATCTACCTATCTATCTATCTATCTATCTATCTAGACAGAGAGATATCTGTCTATGTCCAGCAGGCCAGAACTCCTGAATTTTGTGTTTCATATGTACTACAGAACCATCTTTGTCATGACACATCTAGCGTAACCCCTCGCTCTACCTTAGCCCCAACCATAACCTGTGCATCAAAATAAAAGACATCCATTGGTTTTGCACCAGCGGTAATTCTGGAGTAGACAGTGCCAGAGTAGACACTGTTAAAGATGAGGACATAGGGAGGAAAGATGAGTAAACAGGTAATCGATGGCTCGTCAGCACACCTGATTAGCCCTAATGACATACAACAGTCATGACACAGCCACTAAATTGACATTACTCAATCACATAATTGTCATGACTTGCCATGGCAGACATTTTATGTTTGAGATTATCTTTGTATTTTGGTAATTTCCTGTTTTATTTTGTAGTTTCCTTGTGTCTCTTGATGTTTGTACTTCCTGTTTTGGTCCTGTTTCCCTCCTTGTTGATTGCCTGCCCCGCCCTAATGTGTTTCACCTGTGTTCAATCATTCTTGCCTCCCTTGTGTCTATTTAGTCTCTGTGCTCCCCTTTGTTTTTGTCGGTTTGTCTGTTCATGTATCCTGTTGTCATCCCCTATGGTTCTCATGTTTTGGCCTGCTGTTCCTTGTATAACCCTCGTGCTTTGGTTTCCTTTTCAGTTGGTTTGCCAGTTTTTGTAAGTAGTTAATTTTGGTTATTGAAATAGTTTCTTTCCACCAAACTCCCTTGTGTTTTCGGCTGCATTTGGGTCCTACTTACCACAAACCTTGACAGTACAAACCGACCAATAATGGACCCAGCAGCCTACACGAGCTCCCAACCCAAGCCCCAACTACCCCACTATCCAGACCCTCAGCTCTCCAGTGACCAGGAGCCTTCGCCAACCACCCTGGCTGGCACATCAGCTGTTCCAGCATTGGGGGTCCCGGTTGGCTCACTGGCTCCTGACTCAATTCCTGGGTCGACCATCCTGGCTGACGCATCAGCTGTTTCAGCGTCAGGGGTCCTGGTCGACTCCTCACTTGTTCCTGAGTTGGTGGTTTTGGGCAACTTCTCACCAGTTTCAGCATCGGGGGACCAGGTCAACATTACACCTGCCACTCGTGTTTTGTCAGCAGCCCAGGTGGCTCCTGCTTCAGTGGTCCAGCTGACACCTGCTCCTCGTGTCCTGTAGGCAGTCCAGCCAACTCCTGTTTCTAATTCCCAGTCGGCTGTCCAGCTGACTCCAGTTCCTGATTCCCTGTCAGCTGTCCGGCCAAATCCTACCTCCCTGTGTCCTGTCGTGGGTCCATCCGAATCCTGCTCCTCCTGTTCTGTCAGTGGCCCAGCTGACTCCTGATTCTGGTTCCCACTCAGTGGTCCGGCCGAATCCTGCTCCTCCTGCTCGTCCTCCAGAGAGACCCCTTCGTCTGGAATCCAACCCTTAAGAGGGGGGGATACTGTCATGGCACGCCATGGTGGACATTTTGTTTGAATTTATGTTTGGACTTCTGTCACTTCCTGTTCTATTTTGTAGTGGTTTCCTGGGTCTCGATGTTTGTACTTCCTGTCTTTGTGTTTCCCAGTTTGGTGATTGTCTGCCCTGCCCTAATGTTTCACCTGTGTTCAATCACCCTTGCCTCCCTTGTGTCTATATAGTCTGCGTTGGTTCATCTGTAATTGGCCTCGGTGTCTGCTGCTGCTGTGTTTGTCCCCCGGAGTCTCCAGTTTAGTCATTTTCCTCCTTGTGCTTCTGGTTCCTGTGATCCACTGTTTCCCTGTGGTTAACCAGTTTTGTAAGTTCTTCTGTTTAATAAACATTTTTCACCGTCTCCCATGTGTTGGCTGTATTTTGGATCCAGCTTTGCCCCTAATGTGTGACAGAAGTCTTTTCAACAGCAGCTTTTGGCTGAAGGGACCAAATTGGTGAAGTTCAGCCTCAGGCTGTCTGGACTCACCACCACCTAGTCTGTTGTCACCTTAGCAAGAACACCCTACCACTTGGATTGCCCTGGAGTTCCTCCTTAGTGGTTGAGTCACCACAGCAATCTTAGCACATATACATTTGCATGTTGCAGACTATGCTGGACACCCTCCTGTTGGTCCCACAGAACTTTGCGCTACAGATTGCCTGCCCCTCTCAGTAATGCCAGTCCTCTCCAGCGATAGATATCAGTCCCCAACCCCTTTCTTGCCTTTCTTCACCCTTCTATCTTCAGTTTCCCTTGCCCTCAGTGGTGGATATTAAGCGGCAAGGAGTGATGAATGAATCTATTTATTTTGTGATACATATGGAGCTAATGTGTAGAAACCATCTGCCCAGATGATACCTCAAAGTAACTGCTCAGATGCTGTACCACTGTAAACTGTCGAACTGTACAGACTTTCACCTTCTCTCAAGGATTAACAACCTTTGTTCCAGGGTAATGGACTCTGTGACCCTTGGGTCACCCCTTATACACGGATTAGTGGCCCTTGGATCACACTGAAGACTGTCCAACACCCCAGTCATCAGACCAAAGGGGCGAATGTTGGGCCTGAACATGTGGTCATTCAAAGCTTGGCCTACTTGTAACCCCTGAAGCCTGACCTTAAATCTGACCCTTTGGCTTCAGCCCCCTGAACAAAGGAAAAGAGCGCCAAAGGCTGCCCCGACAGACTCCAGCTCCAAGTATGCTCCACAGTTCAGACCTGAGTGTAAAATCTGGGGGAGTCCCAAACTCATACTTCTCATTGGCAGAGATGCAGGAAATCACGGCAACACAGCCAGAAATGGCCAGTTTTCTCTGTGACGATTCTCCCTTTGCTGGACGAGTTGAGACTTCCCCCGTGTTCAGCCAAACACAAGTTACCTAATCCAAGAAAAGAGATTCTGCCAACGCAGACCAGCGATCTCAAATTACCTGAAGGCCAGACTTTTTCACAGAGGGTAGTGGGTGGGTAGCGGGTGTAGGGGCTTGCCGAGAGTTGCCTTTTCCCCTTACTACACAAACATACACACAGACGTGTCTTTGTTTTGGCTTCCTGCAGCAGATTTTTTAATTTGCAGCAGTTCCCATTTTTGTATTTGTTTTGTATTTTTGTGTGGGTGTTTTTGAATCTGCATTTTTTTATGAATTTGCAGCTTGGTTCTCCTATTGGAAGCATTTTGGCCCGTTGCAGTGAGTTTGCCATTGTCGGGCATTATATTTTTAGTCTTTATTGTGCATGTTTATTGTGACCTGTGGCTGATTGAGAAAGTCAGAGCTTGAACTTAACCCTTTGTGGTTGTTGACCCCCAATGGTCAACTACTCTAAGTGAACTACTGAGTTTGTGAGACTACAACCTGGCTTGGTTATTGTTCCAGGTCTCTGGGTGGTGGCCTGCATTATTATTTAATATGAATCATTTTAATAATAATAATCTCTTAGATAATCATTAATGATTTTAAGCAATAATCATAAATCATAATCAATAACCAAACATGCTCCTGCCAAATCCAACAAGTTCTAATATTGACAGTTTCATTGGGACCTTTTTGGTCAGTAACAGTGTTATAAGTTTGCTTCATATGGTGAAAATTGTTGGTGAAAATGTGTGGTTGTGGACTAATTTATGAACTGTCATCTTTGCCTCTGGAACAGCAGGTGAAGAGGTGTGATGGCGGGAAACAGTTCTCTGTCTCCTCAGACTCTTCTTTAGTATATCACTTCTGAATCATCAAATTGATTTAATCAGATTCCTCTTGAAATGACACACTGCAGTTTAACATACATCACATTACAGGAGCTGAAGATGCCATTCAACCCATCCAGACATCCACAAGTTCTCACAGCACAAAGTTTATTCTTTCTTTTTTTTGAGAGGGAAGACATCATTACAGAATAAAGAGGAGCAGGAAAGATGGAGTGCATGTAGGCTTGGGCCTCCCAACATTGAGGTCCTTTCATTACTGAGCAGCTGTTGAACTGCAGTCGGATGACTCAAGTTGATTTCAAAGTCTTTAAAGAGTTGTCGCAGCCGGTCTCTGGCTTGTGTGTATCAGAGGGGAATGAGGATTGAAAAGTGATGGAGAGTGACAGCAGACAGATTGCTGACGCTCGCAGCTCAGCCTCAGGTGAGACTGGGGAAGACAGATCACCCCCACTGATGTTTAGACGAGGAAGACGGAGAGCACAGCTGTGTGTGTGTGTGTGTGTGTGTGTGTGTGTGCGCGCGCGCGCGTGTGTGTGTGTGCGCGCGCACGCGCGTGTGTGTGTATGGACACAGAGAAAGTGACAGAGAATAAGCGTACAGTACAAGCATGTACGCATGTACACATGCACAAGCTGATGTGTGTACTTGGGAATCATGTAGCTTTGGCCTGTGTGTGTGTGTGTGTGTGTGTCTGTTTGCACAGGGGTGTGTGTGTCAAACAAGGCCCTGCGGCTCAGGATCTGCTGTCGCTAAGCAGCTGACACTTTTCACTGACAGATTTTCACAAACTAATTTGACTCTGAGGAGACAACATGAGATTCTCATGAAACTTTTCACATCCTGCCAGTGGAAATGTACTACAGCGCTGTGATGACGATGATGGTGGCGATGATGATGATGATGAAGATCACACTCACACACACAGACAAAGACAGAGAGAGTGCAGGAGCTGCACATAGATACTGACTGAACACCTTGATAACAGAGGAGGTTTCACAGGTGAGAGTGTTCGATCACCTGCAGGTGTGACAGCTCTGTCACCAACCATGATCAGGACCTGTCATCACAGTTTAACACCTGTTACTAACATCAGCTGATCTGAGAACCACACTGCTGACTCACAAGACCAGGGTCCTGTCTCTTTGAATGTGGTGTGATACAGATTTTCCAAAGAGGTGTCACACTTTACCTGACCAGTTCATGTCAAACTAACCGAAGTGTGTTTGACTTTGTTCAGTCTGGAAACTGTCAGATGGATTTTCTCTGCAGACTGAACCACCACAGAAGTGATCCTCACTCCCTGAGGTCAAGCAGCAGTGGTTCAGTGACCACGTGTGAACACTCTTGCTTCATTTCTGGGTCAATATGTAAGAGTAGTTTTAGTGAGTAACATGTTCTCCTGTTTGACCTCATGATGGCGCTGTCGTTGTCTCACTGTCACTATGAATAAACACATACACACTGATGTTTAAATAAAATGATGGTACCTGGTTACAGGTTCATCAGAGGGTTTTGATGACAGCAGCTCTGGAGATGAAGATGTGACTGAAGCCACAGATGATTAGGAAGAAGTTTTTGTGTAATTTAAGAATCAGATCATTTAAAAACAGAAGTGGAGAGTGAGAATGACGACGCTTATTCAGACAATATTAGGTCCAGATACTGTCTAAGTAGCGGCTCTCAGAAGAAATAGGACTGATGAGAAAATCTCTGCTGAAAACACAGGTAGTTTTCCCAGGTCAGTTTTCACCTGTGAAACCAGAGGAGCTCAGAAGAGACCTCCTCTCCTGGAGAACGTTGGTCTGTGGCAGGTGTGACCACAAAACCTCTTCAGCTGGGAAACACCCACAATCTGAACAGGTAAGGTGTGTCAGTGCACACAACCATAATACAGCAACCACGAGCATGTACCTGCACTAAGAAGAATGTGTGTAACTGAACATGTGAATGAAGTAAATCAGATGTGTTGTTTTAGTAACACACTGCCTCAAAGATCACAACTACAAGTGCTGTACATAAAAGACATAGACACATAAAAAAAACATCATCACTTTAACAGCAGTAAACAGTGACCTCACAAACATTTGTATCACTTTGTAAAGCAGCTATAAGTTTTAGCCGTCGCTGCTCTGAGAGTCTCCAAGGCCAGAAACACAGGATCTAATCAAAAGGCCAGACACACACTCACTGACACACAACCATGTCCCGGGCACACACTCCCTCCTCTAGTGGGAAATTACAAGGTTAACACACAATGCTCGTGTGTGTGTGTGTGTGTGTGTGTGTGTGTGTGTGTGTGTGTGTGTGTGTGTGTGTGTGTGTGTGTGTGTGTGTGTGTGTGTGTGTGTGTGGTTGTGGCAATACAAAGTGTTGATGTGAACTGGTGACAGAGTAACTTAGCAACAACATGAAAAGGGCAGGAATTAAATGCCACACACACACACACACACACACAAATCTAACCTCTATATTAACTCCATGGGGACCCTGGGATGGTCAATAAAATGCCCTGAGACCTTGATGCAGATCTGATTGTCCTAAAAGTGGCCTGCGCTGCTTATCTGCTGTGTGGAGATAGGCTACAGTAATTCACTTAGATCCAGATCCTTCAGATAAACTCCTCTGCTGGGAACACAACAGCAACAGCACAGACATGACAGGAAGAAACACAGGAGTCCCAACTCAATATCCTCCCACACGAACCTCTTTCTCTTCCTCCTCCTTCTTCCCTTCCTCTTCTCGTCTATCTGTCCATCTAAGACCCTGTCCCCTGTCTCATGGACCCCCGCATTGAGCAGACCACGTCCTGCAGAAACAGAATAGAAATTACATTGGTTAAAGTCCTCACACACACACACACACACACACACACACACACACACACACACACACACACACAGATTCATTTGTATTAGAGTTTACATGGACCACCCTGTGATTGACTCTTTTTGACTGATGAGGTGAAAACAGTGGTTTTTAAAGGTCGATGATGTCACTTTTTAAATCACTCCTTATTAACATAAATACATCTAACAGCAGAGCATGAATCAATAAACTGCTTCTTACATTTTAAATACTGCTCACATAAATAAGTGTGAAACCAAGGAGATAATGCCCCTGAGTAACAATAGACCCACAAACAATTAAACCTGAAGGTTTGTTTTTGTCTTTGCACCGAACGTACTTTGCTTTGAAAAGGCTCTTATCTTGTTGCCTATATAATTTGTTTTCAAACAGCCAATGAGATAGTGTCATTTTAAACTTGTTATGACGCCGCCCTTTTCTGTCACCTTATTGGTCTGCCTCTATGTCGGATGCCTGTTGGTGGGCCTGGTATCACCTGGGCCTGTAGAAGCTCTGATTGCTGCTGACAGTCTCTCTCTCACCTACCCTGCACACAGCTCTTTGTTAGGAAGCTTTGGTTCTTTCTTTGGTTTCATGTGAACACTCCACACTCCTGATTCTGACATTCACACTCCATGGACCGTTGTGGTTTACGCATTTAAATATCCTCAGTTAGTTTATGTTTAGCTGTTGTTTAACGATGACTCCTTACCATCATGATGTTATGAGCCAGGTTGTGAAAAAGTTTGGGGCTCATCGAATTGGTTTGGTGTGGTTAGCTGCACGCTGAGTAGCAGATTTGGTCGAGGTGTGTGTGTGGCCATGGATTTGTTGGGGAGCTGCTTAGGTTAAGGAGATGCACCATATTTAGTAGCTGAGATGGAGGCAATCATTTGTTCTCCTCTTCAGGTTATCTGCTGTGATCTGAAGAGAGGGTGTTTCCACCTTGAAGCTGAGTGTGTGGAGTTTTCTCTGTTCGGCTTTAGTGGTCTTTCCCCAGTGGGTGGGTGTCAGTTCTCTTCTTTTTGTTCTACTGTCAGTTCTGTGGTTACGTTGTCAGTGTCAGTTGATCTCTTGAGTATTTCTGAGGATATTTGTGAGTTTGCCTACTTCCAGGTTGTTTTTTAAACCTGCTGGTTTAATGTGTGAAAAAAACAGACTGTAACTAAAGTTGGACGTAGCCTCTGTGACATCACCCGCAGGTTTCTGAAGCTCAGAGTGAGCTGCTCCACCGTAAACATCTTGGCAGTGTCTGACTCTGCCCCTAACTCCCAGCTAATCCAAACATGGCCAAAGAGATGGAGTGTGACGTGGAGCTGAGACTTTGGTGCATATTGGTTTGTAAGAAGCATACGCTCACCCACCGGTCACTCAAAGAGGCCACGTCCTCAAGTCTACATAACTTTAAGCCTTAATAAAATGTAGACAGGTGAGTTATATAAACAGTTTTCATGAAGGAGGAAATACAATATAGACACCACAACAGTTTATTGTACCAGGCTGTAAACATGTTCATTTCTGCTGTAAAGGAGATTTTAACATGGAGTCTATGGAGATTGACTCACTGTTGGAGCCGGACTCTAGTGGTCATTCGAGGAACTGCAGTGTTGGATTCAGTTTTCAGCTTTGGAGGTTGATGCTTGGTCAAAACCCACCACAAGCTGTATGGAGAGTAGTTATGGAGTTTAAATTAGTTCAGGTTAGACAGTTAGTGGGACAACTGTGGGGTTTGTTTGCCCCATGTGTGTGTGTTTTAGTAGTAAACACTGTATAACAACATCATATATGCACAAATCACAGTGAAGGAAAAGATCTGCTGTCAGGATATTGAACTGTTTATAGACTGTACTATGTACCGAGGGAGTTCTCTCACAACATTGCCTTGTTTCTTTACATTCAACCACAAGCAGAGCCTGCAGTCTGTCACGGCCCGGAGATGGTACAGACAGGCTGGGCAGTTCAGTGGGGCAACCCGGAGGTCAGGCAAATGGACGGAGGTAGAGGACGACAGCAAAGACGAGTCTCTCGGGTAGAGCCGGGGGATGGCAGGGCCCCTTTGGAGGGCAACAAGGAGCTGACCGGGTTGTGATTGTGGAACAGGAGAAGGAGACGACTGGACCGCCGGCTGGAGATCAGGAGCTGGCGTCCATTGGACCGCCGACTGGAGATCAGGAGTTGGTGTTGACTGGACCGCCAACTGCAGATCATGGGCTCGCGTCGACAAGATTCGAGGAGCATGAGTCAGCCAGACTGCTGACTGGGAATCAGGAGTCAGCCGGACCACCGACAGGACACAAGAAGCAGGAGTCAGCCAGACCACTGGCTGGGAACCGGAAGCAGGAGCCAGCTGGGCCGCCGATGGGACATGAGGAGCAGGTGTAATGTCAACCGGGTCAGCCAGGGGTGGTCGACCCATGAACCGAGTCAGGAACAGATGAGATGTCAACTGGGACCCCCGACGCTAGAACAGCTGATGCGTCAGCCAGTTGGGTTGGCGAAGGCTCATGGTCACTGGAGAGCAAGGGCTCTGGATAGCGGGGCAGGTGGGACTTGGGCTGGAAGCTGGAGACCTTGGACTGTGGGACAGCTGGAAGCTGGACAACCGCAAAAAAGCCAGTTCGGTCAGCTCGTACTGTCACATTTTGAGAAAAGATGGAAGCCAAATGCAGTCAACACTAACTTTACTTTCAAAAAACACAAGGAGCATAGGTGTAAGGGACACAAGGAAACATTGAAATCCAACAGAAGTTCCACAGGGTAAAACTGGGAAAAACAGGACGAAACAAACAGGAAGCCAAAGCACGAGGTAACACAGGGAAATTGCACAAGAGGCAGAAGCACAAGGTAACTGAGAGGAACTCAACAGGAAGCTGAAGCACGAAGTAACACTGGGAACTTGAACAGACAAATTGACTCAGACAAAAGGGAGCACAGAGACTAAATAGACACAAGGAGGCAAGGGGGATTGAACACAGGTTAAACACATTAGGCAGTCAACAAGTAGGGAAACAGGACAAAGACAGGAAGTAAAAACATCATGAGACACAAGGAAACTAATTACAAAATAAAACAGGAAATGACAATGACCAAACTCAAAGTGCAAACATAACACAAAAGCTCAAAACATAAAATGTCCGTAATGGCAACCCATAACACAGTCACATGTGACATTGTTCATGAGACTGTTGCAAGAGTACAAACTCAGCATCCTGATGCATTCATTGCATTCATCGGGGCTTCGCTCACTATGTTGACTGTCCCATAAGGGAAAATAAGACACTGTTGTATGCAAACATCAAGGAGGCCTACACTGCTTCAGTTCTACCACCACTTGGCAGATCAGATCATAATCTGTTTTTTCTTCAGCCTTCCTACAAATTCTGTGTACTGAGACAGGCTGCAACCACCCGCTCATTCAGGAACTGGACCCCAGAGCCCAGTGAGTCTCTAAAAGACTGTTTTGAGTGCACAGATTGGAATGTCCTGTTGGAGTCACAGGAAAATGATAACAGCAAGGACTCTGACCTTGATAGAATGGTTGAATGTACCACGGACTATATTAACTTCTGTATGGACACAGTAATACCAGCGAGGACTGGATACTGCTGTCCAAACAACAAACCCTGGATCACTAGTAACATCAAGACCCTCCTCAAGCAGAAAAAGGAGGCCTTCAGGGATGGAGACAGGGAGATTAGATCAGGCGAAGGAGGACAAAAAAAAAAGTAAAGAGGAAGCTGCAGCACAACAACACCAGAGAGGTGTGGAAGTGGATGAGGACCATCACTTGCTATAAAGAGAAGAACAGCGAGGTGATGTGGACGAAGCCAATGAGTTCAACCTGTTCTACAACAGGTGTGACACAGCCTCACCTGTTCTCTCTCCCACTGCTTCAGCTGCAGCTTCTCCTACAGCATCTCCTCCACAACCTGACAGTGCAACTGCAACTCCATCCACACTGGGGTCAAGTCTCCTGTCCTTTACTGTGGAGGAGGTGAGGGCGGAGCTCAAGAGGCTACGTCCTGGAAAGGCAACAGGCCCCAATGGTGTGTGTCCGAGGCATTTAAAGGACTGTGCAGCCCAGCTGGCTGAGCCTCTCCAGAGGATAAATGACAACAGAGGGCTGGGACGATTATCCGACGTAATCGACGTTGTCAATCATAAAATTTATTCCACGTGGTATTTTAGTGTCGACGCGTCGTATAAAACCACACAGGGTAAATGTTCATAGAACAAAACCAGAACTTTCTAATGGGACTTTTCTAATCGGACTGGGACAACGCGGTGACGTAATTGAAGTCATTGACTACATGAATGATTTGCGTCTGTGTAATCTATTTGAACAACACGGCGGCGTCTACCAGCAGCACGACGGAGCGCGTGGAGCAACACGCGGCAAAAAAGGCTCGTACACGGTCCCTCAAAGTTTGGGAATACTTTATTCTTGACACCAACAGTGCGGTAGTCTGCAGACTCTGTGTGTGTTGGACGGGGCAAATTGTTATATTAAATGACTAACTGGAAAATAATTGCAATAAAATTACTGTTAGGTTAATAAAACAAATAATCGTTAGATTAGTCGAATAATCGAAAAAATAATTGCTAGATTAATCGTTTAAAGAATAATCGTTTGGGACAGCCCTAGACCAGGCAAAAGATGAGTTTCAACAGAAAGTTGATGAGACTTATGAGGGTCAGTGAAGTCCTTATCTACGGCAGAATCAAAGAGGAGCATGACAAAAACCTTTGTGCTATGCTGCAGCACTCCAGAGAGCAAGGAGTAAAGCTCAACCCAGAGAAGAGCCCAATCTCTGCTACAGAAGTCAGCTACTTTGGACACCACATCACCAAAGATGGAGTCAAGCCTGGTTCAGCTAAGATTGCAGCTATATGAAACATGGAGCTACCCAAAGACAAATGTGAACTAGAAACAATCCTTGTCTTAGTTAACTATCTGTGCTATTAACTATCTGAGTTTCGCCCATGCATGTGAGTATCAAAATAAAACAAGAAACACAAGACTTGAATCACTAGGGAATAATGACAAAAACTTAACCACCTGAACAGGCCTGGCTGTTACAGCCATGACAAGGAGAGAGACGCACCATTTCAATGGTCAAAATAAGTTGTTTAATTAACAGAAATCAAGTGTTTTTTTATTGCAAACCATGGAGTGTGGATGTCAGTAAGGTCAGTGTGAAATGTATGATGTGTGAGTGGCCAGCACAGATGTGTGTGAGTGTTGTAAAGTGTATAAAATAAATAAACAGGAACAAAAAGTAACTGAGACATCACCTGTGAGGACTCCTATGGAGAGAGGGAGAGAGAGTGAGAGAGTGAGAGAATGAGTGACAAGAACATCTTATAGGCTGGTGAGCACTGGGCCCAGGTGACACCAGAAAGCCATGATGATCGTGCTGCATAATAATTAGGCCACTGACACACAAACAGCAGGGGTCACCACCTGTGCTTTTACGGTCATGGCTAGAAGTTCAGCTGCTTATATGAATAGAAGTGGAGATAAAAGGCAGCCCTGTGAGGTGGATCTTTGTATACTGAAGGATTTAGAGATGGTCTTATTAGCTAGAATCTCAACAGTTGGGTTTGTGTATAATAATTGAATCCATTTGAGAAAAGTTTCACCAAACCCAAATCTTGGGAGTACTTCAAAAAGGTCCCCCATTTTATCCTTATCAAATGCTTGATATGCATCTACTGATCGCATTGCTGTGTCTTCTGCATTATGCTTCTCATGCAGTATATTTAAGACTCTTCTAATATTGTGATAACCCTGTCTTTTATGTACGAAACCTTGTTGATCATCAATGATCAGCTCAGGACGATATTTACCTAATCTTCAAGAGTGTTTTACTGACCGGGTATTTTTGTGTCCCATCCCATTAAACTTATCGGTCTGTAAGACAAGCACTCAGTGGGGGGTTTGTTTGGTTTTAATATAGAGTTATTAGAGCTAATCTTAAGGAATCAGCATACAGTTAAGATCAAATGCAGGTTGTCATCATATCACACTGCACACGCACACACATATACATACATACATTCATACATACATACATACACGGACACACGCAAACACTTTACCAATGAAACATGTTGGTAGACTTAACATTAAGCAGCACACTGTATTAAAGTTCCTCTCATTGATTAAACACTTAAAAAGTTTTCTTTCTTTCTCAAACGTAGTTCAACCCTTCATGGCCTTTAAAATGTTCTGGGTGTAACTTCATCTTTCCCTCATTTAGGATTTGTGGATCTAAATATGCAAATATCTCTTCTGCACCCACCGGTCCACCACTCACCTGAGGCTCATCAAACATGTAAACCTCTGCTTCTGTTTTGTTAGCTACTTTATGCTGAACAATAGCTGATGGTATCAGGGTCACACTGAGGAAAAAAATCAGAAATTTCAAGAATAAGGTCGTAATACTACGAAAGTAAAGTTGTAATTTAATGACAATGAAGTTATGATATTATAACAGTAATGTCATAATTTAATGAAAATAAAGTTTATATTACGAGCGTAAACTCATATTTAATGAAAATAAAGTTGTAATACACTGTTGCTCATATAGTTGGAATAAAATATTTTTTACCTCTTTCCATGAAATGATTGTGACAATATGATTTATTCTTGACAGATAAAGTGTATATCTTCTCAAAGCTTTAGTAGTCAATCTCTTCCAAAGTGATTACTGATGCATTTAAATAGGAATAAACAAAGGATTGTGTCTGAAAACAAAATTATTCCAACTTTATGGGCTACAGTGTATTACAAGAGTAAAGTCTTAATTAAAAAAAAAATAAAGTTGTAATATTACAAGAGTAAAGTCTTAAATTAATGAAATTAAAGTTGTAATATGAGTAAATGCAATTTAATGAAAATAATCACCTTATCATTAAACGTTTGCTGAACAGTTTGGAGTTTCATTACTCATCCTTAAACATTGCTTACATGTTAGCTAAGTCATGCTAATTTGTGTAGACGTGTCCCTCTCAAGTATTACAGCTACACTGAGTGTATGATACATATGAGGCATGAATGAAGATGACCTGAGACATGATCCCACAGCTGAGTTCTGTCTGTCTCTCAGATCAATGTCTCTGTCCACAGCAGTTCTTCTGAAGGCTGTCTTCTTCAGTGACCCAGTTCTCCACAGGCTGATCAGCAGAGCACAGATGTTCAGTCGGTCTCTGTCTCCCTCCCTCAGGCCAGGGAACCTCAGCAGCAGATTTGTTTTTCATTAGAAGCCCAGGCAAACAGATGACAGTGGGAAAATAGTAGACTAGGTAAGATAGATAGAGCCCAGAGAGCTGGGCTCCAGTTCTTGTTTGTCAGACACTTTTCATCTTTGTCTGTTTCTTGGCAGGACAGCAGAATTATTGTCCACAAGCTAATATCAAACTGAGTTATATTTCTGCCTCCTGTCCTGTCTACAGAAAATATTATAAGTATTATGACCTTATTCCTGAAATTTCCTATTTTTTCCCTCAATGTGCCTCTAATACTGCCTCATAGAAAACTGACTCTGAGGACGAAGAAGAAAAGAGAGTACAGGGTCATCTACTTGTCAATGCATCAGAATCATAATGTACTTGTGAGGACTGGCATCAAGATTCGAAGCACTGCCCTTGTAGAATAGAGAAAGCTTCCTGCCCTTAAGGTCAGTTAGATCCTCTGTTACTGAGGTCTAGTAGATGTGTGCTAGGACTGCTGTGTTTGTGCAGTTTTGGTGTGGCTGTGTCCTGATTAATCACAGTGCTGTGTGCTCTGTAGCCCCATGCTGAAGAAGAAAACATGGAGCTTTCACCTCTCCCCTGTTGCAGCCACAGCACAGAGCCAGACATTTCTACTGCTGTCGGTTGTAAGCAGGGCCACATATGCGGCAAAATTTAGGTGTCAGTCTGCAACTTTGCCTGAACCAGTTCATCATAGGTGTTTGGACCATGTGTCTCTTGATCTTTTAGTTGAACCTAACACCAGGAACACAGTCTGTGTACTTTACAGCCAACAAATTTTCATTTAGAAATGAGAAAACCAAAACCAGGCAACAGCTCGTTTCCCGATTACCGTTTAGAAGAGAAGAGGAGTACATGGATCTGATGATGGCCTTCAGTGAATGGAGCGACAAGAACTGCCTCCTTCTGAACACCTCCAAGACTAAGGAGATGGTCATGGACCTTCAGAGGTCTAGGCCCACCCTTCAGCCAGTCAACATTCGAGGGAAGGACATTGAGGTGGTGCACACTTATAAATACCTAGGTGTGCACCTGGACAGTAAACTGGACTGGTCCCTGAACACGGATGCCATCTACCTGAAGGAGCAGTGCCAGCTCTTCTTCCTCAGGAAGCTCAGGTCCTTTGATGTCTGCAGGGAAATGCTGCACATGTTTTATCAGTTAGTGGTGGCAAGTGTAGTCTTTTATGCTGCAGTCTGCTGGGGCAGCAGCATGTCCAACATGAACACAAGGAGACTGGATAAGCTGGTCAAAAAGGCAGGAGTCTGGACTCAGGACTGTTGTGGAGAGATGCATGCAATGTAAGATGGAGGCCATCTTGGACAATACCAACAATCCTCTCCACAACATTCTGGCAGGACAGAGAAGCAGCTACAGCTGCAGCAAACGTCTCATCTCACTGTGCTGCAGAACAGAGAGGTTCAGGAGATCCATTGTTCCCACTGCCATTAGGCTATACAACACCTCAGCCAAAGGAAGTGGACTAATTAGTGCCACGGGTACTCAGCTCCGAGGCACTCCTCTACAGCTAGAATAGTTGAGAACAACTGAAATTACTTTTCTACTTCACTTTTTCTTGTGCTAGTGGCACTAGTGGTTCCCAGACATTTTTTGGGTGGATCCCAAAGTTGTCTCCATAGGACCCAGACTTGAAAAAGGTCATAGGTTAAAACCTAAAAAATAATTCATTTGGCAAAAACATTTTAACAAAAAAATGTGTTTTAATGGTCACTTAAAGGATCTATGGCTTAAACTATTTTTGGTTATGCTAAAAGGTTATATTTTATGTTTGTCTGTGGTTTATCCACAGACCTGCTGTGCTTTCGTATGGACTATGGGACCAAGTCATAGTTGACTGTGGAGAGGAGTTTTATCTGGCATTATTCATCCAGGAAAAGCTGGCAGAACACAGACAGGTGTCAAACCTGACATGCCAGATGGTTGGCATCACAATTGTTGTACGGGGAATGGAATGCACACAGGATCCCAGGTATGATTAATTTAATTATACTGGCTGTTTTAGTAACATGACTTTGAATTAAGCAGTATGAATGAATTTTACTGTTCTATTGTAGATTTAAATCTACAGAAGAGGGCCAGGTTCAATTTGTAAAACATGTTAGTTTGGCCCACATTATTTGGACATTGACAAAGTTCATGCTGTTTTAGCTAACTACCAAGTTGAATGTAAATAATGAATATGTGCTTGAAGTGCAGACTATGATCAGTCACTGACCATGCAATTACCCTCAAATTAAACTGTAATGTCTACTCTTTAAGCTCATATTTGTTATTGTCAGCTCCAATATGTTGTGATAGACTAAAATAACAATAATTTTGCCAATTAAAGTTCTGACTTGTTATCATCTAACAGTAACCATTTAATACTCCCTTTCCTGTCTTGCAGGAAAGGGAATACTGTCATGATCTGTGTCTGGTTGTGTTTAGTTTTCTGTCTTGTGTCCATGTTGTCTCGTCACTTCCTGTTTTATTTTGACATTTGACTCTCCTTTCGTTTCAGGTAACTTGCCCTTCCTCCTGGTGTCTCCCGTTGGTCTGATTGTCTTCCCCGCCCTGATTGTTTCCACCTGTTCCCCATTACCTTGTGTATATCTGTCTGCGTTTCCCTTTGTTCTGTGCCAGTTCGTCTTGTTCTGTATCCGTGAACCTCCCGGCCCCACGCGCCATGTCATTGTTAACTCAGGTCTTGTTCCTTGTTGCTTTGTTTAGTTTTTCCTCATAAGAGTGATTTTTGGTTTTTTGGCGTTTGCCGTTTGTTCCTCTCAGAGTGATTTTCTTTTTGTCTCCTCTAGTTTGTTACTTTGATACTTTGTGCTTAGTCACGTTATTGTTTGTTACTTTGTTGTTTCCTCATAAGAGTGATTTTCTTTTGTACTTTATGAATAAATATCATTTTGTTGAACTTTTTTGAGTCGTGCATTTGGGTACTGTCCAAGTTCGAGTCTGACAAATACCAAATGAACTGGCTGTGGATGTCTGTACAACTTCCTGAGACCTTGTGCCTGTTCGTGCTGTTGCAGCTGAACTGTACAGGAGGAAGTTGGATCAGCCTTGAACGGAATCCATTTTTAGAAGTGATCCTTTCCTCTCTGAAGAAGCCAAACACTGGACTGAAACTGAGTTTCGTTCTCCCTTTATGATACCAAGTCAAAATGTGGTTCAAAATGTGGTTCCTCATAACTATGGCCCTTTTAAAGGGGTGATATGTAAGATCTGGCCAGATCAGAATTCTGGTTTAAAATGTTCAAAAGGTAACACTATCAATAGTATGTGAAGGAGCCACAGTGATGATGTCATGACCAAGGTTCAGGAGATCCTTTTTTCCCACTGCCAATCAGGCTATACAACACATCATCCAAAGGAAGTGGACTAATTAGTGCCACGGGTGCTCAGCTCCGAGGCACTAGAATAGCTGAGAGGAGTGCCTATTAATATTCTCCTTCGGGTTTATTATTCTTCCTCCAAATTCTGGCGCGTAACTCGCCCCGCAGCTTTGAGAAAACCCCAGTAATATATACATCAAAACATGCGTCTTGATCCCGAAAGAGGTGCTGTGACTTTTGGTGTTAAAATTCCAATTTTTCCCAAAGTTATTCCCAAAAAACTGGGAATAAATAATGCATTAGGAATGAATTGGAATTTTCTTTAAAATCCCACAAAATTTCACCTTTTTTCTACAAAATTTCACCTTTTTTCTGAGTCACCCAGCTCTCTCATACCTGCACGTAGAAATGTGATTCAAACTATAAAACAGAGGAAAACTTCTGCTCTCTCCAAAACACAGCAACTGTTTTTACATAACATGTAAACTTTTCAAACTATAAGCACTCAAAGGAGGAGTGCAAATCACTTTTTCTTCAAAGTTAGAGTGAAAGCGTCAGTTGGCTAGATCGCGTGAAGCAGTAAAAAATAACCTTTATTTTTATTTTTAACTCGAGCTCACGGCCAAACCGTAGAAAGGAGACAAATAATTCTTTCTGAAAATGTAGACATAGTTGTTGGGATTCATAAAATGTAACTTTGACAGGCAGGGTCTGCACAAAATTTAAACGGGGGTGCCGAGTCCGGCAGCAATACCTGTCTCACTCTCATTGACACCCAATGTAATTGTCTTTTTTTTTTCAAAAGAATCTCACTCTGTCTTCACACTGAGCTTACTCACTCATTTTAAGGAATATCTGAATATAAATAGAGACTGTAGAAACTTCTGGCTTCAGTGTCTGTCACGGTGTTTTTGGTTTTTGAAAAGAAGTAACGGTTTTCTCATAATTTGCAGTTGTTTGAAGCCATGTAGAAGCCAAATTCTGGGCAGATTTTCACATTGCCATGGCAACGGCAGCTCCTGACCTGTGTGTGTGCATGCGTGCGCCTAGCAACCAGATAACCAACTCTCCAAGCTCCACTAGCTTTACATTTGCCGCATGTTAGGTCTTAAATTACATTTAGTTAGGTCTTAAATATGTAAGTCCATTTACTGCTTCCTTCGTTGCTTTTTTTTGTTTTGTTAAAAGAGTGAATGAAGTTGTGACGGTCTCCGCTGAGACAGAGGAGAGGAGAAGCTACTAGCCCTCTCTCGCTGTCACTTCTAGTCGCGTTGCTCTCCTCCCCAGTAATGTTAAATTTAGCACAGAAAAAAACATAATAGTGGTAATTTAAATAGCGGTTCATGGGATTTATTAACCCTCAGGGGTCCCTCTGTCCTTTTTTGGACATTTTCTTCACTTTTCTTTTTTGATTTGCTGATCATTTTGGCTGTGTTACAGCTGAAGGTATGGATTTTTGCAAGAAAGTGTCTTTTTTGACATATTTTTAAAATCTAATGTCAGTTACTGTTACAGGTCTATTATACACTGGTAACACATTTTGTACCCTCTGGGGTTCCTCACGTCCAAAAAAGGACACACAAAGAAAATGATATAAAATCATCATATATCAATATTTTTTTCCGCTTTTTTTTGCATACATCTCTTAAACCACTTCAGTTCTGCTCAAACCTACCAAATGTTTATTAGTTTTCAGGATTTTAACCCTTTAAATGCCAGTTTGAAGACATGTTGCCTCTTGTTTTATTAAAAAAAACAAGACAGAATATGAGATATTTCCCACATAATACATGATGGAGGGATGTGACATTGTTTTATATCGGAGTCTTTTATATCAAGACATTTCTCAAAACCAGAATATGATCAGGGTGACTTTTGAACACTGGAAATAAATCATGTACGCATCCCGGCAGTAGCCCCCGTGGCACTCAAAATTTCCCTGGAATTTTCTAGTTATTATTATTATCAACAATGAGCTAATGGACACATGAATTTCCCCTAGGAGATAAGTAAACTATGTATCTATCTATCTATCTATCTATCTATCATTCATCTGCTGAAAGTGATAAGTTTCTCTGAAATCAAATGTAAGATTTTGGTTAATTGATACATGATAACCGTTTTTTCCTTTTTACAAAGAATTGTGTTTTTCACCTGCTTGTAGATCCCTAATATCCTTGAACATGATCTCCATTATCACACACGGGTGCACTTCAGGGCTGCCAACTGCTCTCAATGGAAAGCAGCTAAAGCCTGTTTCAAAAGTGTCGAGATATAATGCACTAATTACCATGATTGTGACCTCATGGTCTCGTATTCAGTGTAGTGTCAGCTGGTTTCAGTCTATCAGCTGGTTTCAGCCTAGTATCAGCTGGTTTCATTCTGGTGTCAGCTGGATTCAGCCTAGTATCAGGTAGTGTCAGCCTAGTATCAGCTGATTTCAGTCTATCAGCTGGTTTCAGTCTAGTATCAGCTGGTTTCAGTCTATCAGCTGGTTTCAGTCTAGTATCAGCTGGTTTCAGTCTGGTGTTGGCTGGTTTCAGCCTAGTATCAGCTGGTTTCAGCCTAGTATCAGTTGGTTTCAGTATATCAGCTGGTTTCAGCCTAGTATCAGCTGGTTTCAGCCTAGTATCAGTTGGTTTCAGTATATCAGCTGGTTTCAGTCTAGTATCAGCTGGTTTCAGTCTAGTATCAGCTGGTTTCAGTCTGGTGTTGGCTGGTTTCAGCCTAGTATCAGCTGGTTTCAGTCTAGTGTCAGCTGGTTTCAGTCTGGTGTTGGCTGGTTTCAGCCTAGTATCAGTTGGTTTCAGTATATCAGCTGGTTTCAGCCTAGTATCAGCTGGTTTCAGCCTAGTGTCAGCTGGTTTCAGGCTAATGTACTAAGTACACAGTCTACTATATGTGAATGTACTGAGTGAAGTATCAGAATTGAGACACATCATTTATCTCCGGACTTTAATGAAATGACTTAATAAACATTGACTATTAACATCTGTACAGTCAGTACATGAGCTGGCTGTGAACAAAACAAACACAACATGACCAAAGACACACAATTGTTTATTACACAATTCTAAACAAGAAGTGATCGTTGCTCTCACTGCTGCAAAACAAGCTCCACAAAAACAAAACAAAATGGGCTCTAATAATAAAATACAGGTGTAGAGATACAGAGAGCTTTTATGTGTCTGTGTGTGTGTGTGTGTGTGTGCGTGCGTGCGTGCCTGTCTGGCTGTCTGTCTGTCTGTCTGTCTGTCTGTCTGGCTGTCTGTCTGTCTGGCTGTCTGTCTGTCTGTCTGTCTGGCTGTCTGTCTGTCTGTCTGGCTGTCTGTCTGTCTGTCTGTCTGTCTGTCTGGCTGTCTGTCTGTCTGTCTGTCTGGCTGGCTGTCTGTCTGTCTATTCTCTGGCTCCCCTGTTGTTGCCTGTGTTGTGACAGTGTGTCTGCTGCTGCTTGTAAGGGAATTTTCTCTTGTCCATCATGAATGACTGTCCTAGGTCACAGAGCCACAGCTACTGCTGCAAATCTTACAGAAGGAGACGCTCAGGCGGCTCCTCCAGACGCAGTTGTTATTTTCTGCTGACACTGCTGGTGCCATGGTTGATAACAGAAGACCTTGGATGGTCAGTAACAAGTGGCTGGGTGTTCTAAGTATCAGCACCTGGGTGTGTGTAATATGTTTCCTTGTTAGTGGTCAATGGACCAATAGTATATTCACACATCCCTCTTCTCCCTCTTCTTTTAGACATTTGACCAATTATGGAGTGTAAGCTATCTATAGTAATGTCTCTAAGTGTATAAAGACTAATGACAGGGTTTCCTGCTTCAGAATTGAGGTGAAATCATGCACAAAGAACTGTATTGATGATTCCTCCTTTCTCCTTGGCCAAGCTTCGATAGACATACTCAGCATAAGACATCTTTTGAAATACCTCAACCACCAATGATAAGAATTTCTCCCTATCACTGCTCTGTCTGAGTTTACCTCAGAAGATCATCAAATGTTAGATTTCTTTTCATTACCCTTGTTCAGAGCAGCACACACACGCACACACAGACATTGAGTTTGACTCATACTTCAAGTTTCTCAATTTAACATATAACACATCTAAATATGGATGACAAAACAAACTGAAACTAAAGGCTGAGTGGCGGCTTCAATCAGGTGACCATGAAACTGTGTGTGTTTGTGTGTGTGTGTGTGTGTGTGTGTGTGTGTGTGTGTGTGTGTGTGTGTGTGTGTGTGTGTGTGTGGCTAAACACACTCACAGGCAGAGACACACACAGGCAGACTCGGCCTGTGCACCTGAAACAAACTCAAAGTCAGTTTGTGTCTGTTGTGATTTCCTATAAGCTTCTGTGTGATGCAGCATTTTTGTGAGAATTTCTGAGAATAATGTTTGTTCTACTGACAAAGAAACAGTCATCTGCAGTCACCTGAACGTCATCCTGCAGCAGCGCTCACTTGGCAGCACTGACAGGACACTCGTCTGTGGTACAAACACGTCCTCAACCTGCGGTCACTGGTGTCTCACCTCACTGTCCTGCTAATGTACTGACAATGAGTTTACAGTTTAAATTACTCCATAGTTTTAGTTAAATTAAAGTTTCATTTACTCTATAGTTTTAGTTAATTTACAGTTTAAGTTACTCTATGGTTTTAGTTACTTTATAGTTTAAGTTACTCTATGGTTTTAAGTTACTTTATGGTTTTAGTTACTCTATTAATCTCTAATTTAAGACCCTTTTTACACCAAAATAAGCAAGTATAAGCAGGTTTTTTTAAACACAGGTAAACCCTCCATAAGAGGACACACACAACTGCAGGAAGCAGTGTCATCACACAGAGCACAGATGCAGGGAGAAAGAGTGAGCTGTTAGTTGCCTGCACACTGTCTCATCCCCGGGTTAGAGCTCATGTCAGTGTCAGAGCCTCCATGTGAGATGCTTCGGTTAATGATTGTGTCTTTGAAACTGATCTAGGGGCTGCAGCTCACTCTCAGAGGAAGGTGTAGCTGTGGTGTTTCTGGACAGGTGACAGGTGTGTTCGCAGTAAACCTGACACTGATAATGAACCTGGATTACTGGTCTCACAAACTGCTCACAAAGAGGCTGTGTTAAATCTCAACCAATATGTTCAACATAGAATAAATAATCATACTAATAAATATAAACAAAATGTGAAATATAACCATTATTTCACCATCCTTTATTATTCCAGCAGTTTTTATTTCTAAATGTTAATCATTTCTTTTATTTGACTCTTGTCATCAGGTGGTATTCGTCTGTCAGTGCAGCCTGACCAGTGATGTAACGGTCTGAACCATCTAACAGCCAATCAGATGCAACACCTACTGATCCTCATTTAACATGAGACTGAATGTTTGACTCCTGCTGGAGACTTCAGTAACTGCAGCAGCATAAATGAGTTCACCAAAAAACATTTTAATCTAAGTATAAAATAAGAACCCAACATGTTACAGATCATGGTGACATCAGTCTATATGCTTTAATGTGGAGTTGACAGTTCAACGTGTTGCGTACTATACAATCAGTGAGTGATGGCTTATCACAGTATGATGAGTACATAAGAATGAATGTAATGATGCCTACACTGTTTCTGAAGAAGAAACATTAGAGTCTGTAAAAGGCAAACTGTCGTTCAGACTGTTGTTATAAATATACAGTCCATTCAGTCTTTTATTTCACATTTGATGGTCTCTCTGAGCTCTTAGAAGAGACACAATATCTTTCTGAAAAGTTCATTTTCAGGCTTTTGTCTTTATTACAGCCATAGTGAGAGAGAGAGAGAGAGAGATTTTTTGATTTTTACAAAAACATTTTATTAACATATTTGTCAAAATTGTGCAAAATGCAGTTCCTCGTCTTTAACAGAGCAGATGATGTTCTTGTGGCACCAAACTGTTTTAAAACCCTCTTTGTTTATGAAATCTGAACTATAACCAGAGTCTGGCCCTGAGGTTTACTCACCACACTGTCTTGGCCTCCTGCTCTCTCTGTTCTCTATTCTGTTCTTCCTGCTAATGTAAATCGCCATCTTTGCTTCTCATGAGAGGAAGTTCTGGAGCTGCCACTTGTTTTTTTGTCTTTGTTGTAGCCAGCTCCCATGATAAAAACCCAAAACCAATGTTAAAAGAGAGAGGAACTCTTAGTCTCTTACACTCAGTAAAAACATGGAAAACAGTGTCACGTTGGTCACAGAATGGACATTTGTTTAAAACAGCAGGATTAAGAACAGAAATAAAAGCATTAGAGGCAATAGCACCATGTAAAATCCTCCACTGGAGGTCACCAGTCCGTTTCTTCAGGGGGGGCTTGTATAAAATCCTCCACTGTGGGCCTGGTCCATTCTGTCCAAGTCTCTGTGACCACACAGTGGAGGGTCTGTCACTCAGTCCGACCTTGTGGATGCTCTTCGCACAATTTTCATACAGTGTCTTTTTGTCAGCTCTATAGTCAGTTTTTGTGTGTTTGTGATTTTCAGTAGGAGGCCGGTCAGTTCTCCCAGCCCTGGGCTCAGGATTATTTCCGGGAAGGGGTCTGCAGCATCGGGTTTCATCTTTTTTTGACTGCAGTCCATGAGGAGGCGCTTCTCCTTCCCAGAGAGCCTCCGGACCCAGAGCTCCAGGATCCTCTGGGCCACCCAGACAGACTGCAGCCCCAGCAAAGAGCCCAGTGCCTGGGCATCACTCAGCGCTGGCCCCACAGTATCCACCAGCTGTTGTAGGGTCAGGGTCCCAGACCGTATCAGTGTTCCCATCAGGCTGGGTGTAGTATCACTGCTGACATCCAGTCTGGCCTCGTTGATCAATGGTTCTCTGGCTTTGGGACACCTGTTATTTTTTCCCAATTGACCCTCGCTGCTGATGCTACATTAAAATCATTCATAATACTGGCTAAAAGGTCTGCATCCCTCTGACTTCTAATAAAAACAATAAGATCATCTGCATACACAGATAAAAACATGTTTCTATTAAAACCAGGTACAACTAGACCCTGTGGGTTAGAGCGTATCTTGTTGAAGAGGGATTCCAGGGAGAATGCATGGAGGATCCGCGACAGAGCACAGCCATGCCTGACACCTTTACACACTCTAATAGGAGCACAAAGACTGCGGTTAAACTTCAGCACACTCTCAACCTCGCTGTACAGCACCTTGATCTTAGCTATGAAACCAGCGCTGAACCCAAACTTCTCCATTACTTTCCAAAGGAAGTTATGCTCAATGCAGTCAAAAGCCTTTTCCTGATCCAGGGAAATCAGACCAGTATCTAAACCCAACGAACCAGAGACATCCAAAACGTCCCTAATTAGGTGTACATTGTCCACCATGGACCTGCTGGTCACACAGTAGGTCTAGTCCTGGTGGATGACTTGCTCCATAGCTCTCCCCAACCTGGAGGCCAAGTTTGGACAGAAGTTTGTAATCCACACAGAGCAATGACACGGGGTGCCAGTTTCGGATGTCCTGCAGATTTCCCTTCTTTGGCAGTAGGGTGAGGACTGCCCTCCTGCAGGACACTGGCATGGAACCAGAGGCCAGACACTTACACTTGTGTCAAGATGTCCCAGAAGGCCTTGTAGAACTCGGTTGTGAGTCCATCGATGCCAGGAGCCCGCTGCCCATGCATGCGCTGCAGGGCGGCTTGTAGCTCCTGCATCTGGAGGGGGGCCTCGAGCTGCAAGTTGGTCTCTTTTGAGACCTGAGGTAGTCCTCCACAGAACCCCTCTAGGAGCATCTGTTCCTCCTTGTATTCTCTCTTGTAGAGCTGAGAATAAAAACTCACAGCTCTCCTCCGGATCTGGTTTGGTTCCGTGAGTTCCTGCCCCGTGTCAGAGAGCAGTGTGTGGATTACTTTCCCCTGTCCGTTCTTCTCCATTTTCTGTGGACACACTTAAATGTTCTAGTTCCACTATATTGTTCTCTAGATCCTTCATAGACCTGGTGATGTCACGGGTGCCATTGAGCGTGTGCTGCTGACACAGGAGTTTTATCAGAGTCTTACCATGGTAAAATATTACATTTTTTAACAATGTTAAAATTATGCTTAAAACAATAAATTGGTCAAATCTGGCTGAGGAGACCTTACTCTCTGAAGTGGGACCAGGTATACTGTCTACAGTCTGGGTGCATCCTCCTCCACACATCCACCAGGCCATGAGAGTGGACCAGCTGCTTTAAGGCGTGCTGAGAGGCTGGATGAGGCTCTGCATGATTGCAATCTAAAGTTGCATCTTCAGTGCAGTTAAAATCCCCACCCAATAATAAAAAGTCCTCTGAGGCACAGCCATTTAAAACATCATTAACTTTAAGTAAAAACTGCTTCCTCTCTGCATCGGTTGTTGGAGCATAAACATTGATAAAAACAGCTTTAAAATGGTCGAACTGAGCTCTGATTAAAAGCAACCTCCCTTCAACGAAGTGTTGGACCTCCAGTGAGTCGGGTTCAAAAGCCCTGGAGAAGAGGAAGCCCACTCCTCCACTCAGAGGAGTGCTGTGACTTAAAATGGCTTCCTCTTCCCACTCCCTCCTCCATTCTGCTTCATTTGTAAAATCACTTTGCGTTTCTTGTAAGAAAAAAAACTTTTTTTTTATTTTCATTTTAGCTGTTTCTAAAATAAAAGCTCTTTTTCTTGCCTCTCTAACTCATTTACATTTAAAACACCCAGTTTAAAAACATCCATGATAAATGAGATGTTAAAAACTAGATTAAAAACAAATTAATTAATTAAAACAGACATAGCTGCCTCTCCCATCATCACTCATTTGTTTTTTGAGTCCAGCCTCTTCTCTCTGGCTCATGTGGACTCTGGCTGCAGAATAAAAAAGACCTAAGTCTGGAAAATATTGCTCTATTTTTACACCATGTTGGTTTCTGGTTTGTTGCAAGAACTTAACATTTTTTTAGGGGTGCACTTTTTTTTTTTCTTGGCTGCTGCTAAAGTTTGGGATGTCACTATTGTCAGAGACACACTCATCAGTCTCACTGTCATCTGTGTTCAGTAATGGAGACTTACATAGGTAGCACCTATACAAAACTTTCATTCACGGTGAGTCCTGTCTCGATGACCCGATTCACCTTCTCCACCTGGTCCAGGAAAATGACCACGGTGCTGTTCATCCGAGCAGCCGATCTAACACTGCTGTGCCCGACCTTCTCCCCCACAGCCAGGTTGATGTTCTCGACGCCGCAGGGGAACGTTGCAGTGATCTTTACCCCGTGTCTGCGGGTTAGGGATTTAAAATCCCCGCCGGCCATGGCGTGACGCCGGTAAGGGTGAAAAGATCAAAGCTAGAAACACAAAAAAACACCAAATATAAACTACTGAACTGTGATTAGGCAGTGTAGAGGCAGGTCTTTATGTCTAACTCTCTCTGTTTGATATGTAGAGTTGGTCATTGTAGTTAGTATGAAGCCTCGTTACTGATGACTTCTCTCTCTCCCTCTCTCCCTCCCTCTCTCCTGCTCTCTCTGCTCATCGTGTCTTATGTTCAGTTATTCCTCTGCCTCCTTTAGTAATAATGATACATGGAATCAAAGTAGTTTATTTGCTGTAATGGAGGCGAGGCTCAGTGTATTGGAAATGATCCTCCTCCTCCCTGCAGTTTCCAAGCAGCCGGGAAACCAAAGCGACTCAGTGGACTGCAGCTTGGCAATCTGCTGACCAGTGTTGGAAATATGATCACTCAGTCAGTCAGTCAGTCAGTCAGTCAGCAACATTCGCGATTATGGAGCTTGCCCCGGTGTTGCTGTCCAGCCAAAAAGCAGCGAAAGGATTCACAGACTGAGAGAAACCAGATTCTCTGGTCTGATGAGACCAGGACTGACCTGTTTGGTCTCAGGTCTAAGAGTCAGGTCTAGAGGAAACCAGGCACAGCTCATCACCTGATAAACATCATCCCAAGAGTGAAGCATGGTGGAGCAGCATCAGGCTGTGGGGGGACAGGGAGACTGATCCAGGAGCAAAGTACAGAGAGGACCTTAATGAAAACCTGGTCCAGAGCTCAGGACCTCAGACTGGGCTGAAGGTTCACACAGTCAAGACAACACAGGAGTGGCTTAGAGACAACTCTGTGACTGAGTCCTGACCTGAACCCATTCCAACATCTGGACAGACCAGAACATGTCTGTCCACCGTCGTCCCTAAGATCGTCCCTAAGATCCTAAGAGGACCTGCAGAGAAGAGTGACAGAAAATCCTCAAATCCACATGTGTAAAGAGACATCAGACCCAAGAAGACCGGAGGCTGTAATCACTGACAAAGCTGCTTCAACTAAGTCCTGAGTGTCTGAATCCTCTGTATGTAGTTTTCTCTCTATATATAAGCTCTAAATTCCACTTGACTTGTGATGACTATTGATGAACATATCAGACATATCGACTACAACCAACATGGACTGAGCACAGAATGAATTTAGTAATATATTACTTACATTATACAACATATATATATTATATGTATATATAACTTACATTCATACCAGTTTTTAATGATGCAGGTGTTTTATTATTCAATATATATTTTTCTTTTTTATTTATACAGTCATATTAAAGGCAGATGTTATATTTGGGCAAAGTTTTTAAAATGTCTTTAACATTTATTCTATATAAACTTTGTTGCAGATAGACACTTGGTGACCTGAAGTGTTTACAGTTGTTTCAGGTAGTCTCATACTCTAATTTCATATATGTCATTATACTTTAATGAAGTGTTTTCTCCCATCCCTCAGCATTTTCCCTCTGCAGGGAATTCAGACATGATCCAACACTGACACCTTGTGGAACCATACACACATTACATGTCATTATTTAAAGTCACACAGTTTACTGCTGTTGGAAATTAAATGTTTGTTTGTGTGCTGCAGACCCTCAGGTGTCTTTTTTCATGCACTTCATGCACCCTCATTTTGCATGAAAGCAACTATATGAATAAAGTCAAATAAATTAATAGAGGTGCAACATTTACACTATACAACATTTCTATTTTACAACATTTACACTATACAACATTTATATTTTACAACATTTACACTATACAACATTTATATTTTACAACATTTACACTATACAACATTTATATTTTACATATATTCACATGTGTGTGTGTGTCTGTGTGTGTTGGTGTGTGTGTGTGTGTATACATATACAGTGGAGGAAATAATTATTTGATCCCCTACTGATTTTGTAAATTTACCCCCTTACAAAGACATGAACAGTCCATAATTTTTATAGTAGGTTTATTTTAACAGAGAGAGACAGAATATCAACGAAAACTCCAGAAAAAAAACATTAAATAAAGGTTATTAATTAATTTGTATTTGATCGAGTGAAATAAGTATTTGATCCCCTACCAAACAGCAATTCTGACCCCCACAGACCGGTTATGTGCCCATGAGGCAGTCAAATTAGTCCTGTCCCTTTAGGAAAGTTCTCCTAATCTCAACTCGTTATGTGTATAAAAGACACCTATCACAGAATCAATCTCTTCCATTCAAACTTCTCTACCACCATGGGCAAGACCAAAGAGCTGTCAAAGGATGTCAGGGACAAGATTGTAGACCTGCACAAGGCTGGAATGGGCTACAAGCAAGAAGCTTGATGAGAAAGAGACCACTGTTGATGTGATAATTCGAAAATGGAGGAAATACAAGATAACAGTCAATCACCCTCGCTCTGGAGCTCCATGCAACATCTCACCTCGTGGGGTAAGGATGATTATGAGAAAGGTGAGGAATCAGCCCAGAATTACATTGGAGGAGCTTGTTAATGATCTCAAGGGAGCTGGGACCACAGTCACCCAGAAAACCATTGGTAACACACTTCGCCGTAATGGACTGAGATCCTGCAGTGTCTGCAAGGTCCCCCTGCTCAAGAAGGCACATGTACAGGCCCGTCTGAAGATTACCAATGAACACCTGAATGATTCAGAGAAGGCTTGGGGGAATGTGATATTGTCAGATGAGACCATATTGAGCTCTTTGTTATCAAATCGACTCTCCATGTTTGGAGGCAGAAAAATGCTGAATATGACCCCAAGAACACCATCCCCACTGTCAAACATGGAGGTGGAAACATCCTGCTTTGAGGCCGTTTCTCTGCTAAGGGTACAGGAAGACTTCACCGCATTGAAGGGCCGATGAACGGGGCCATGTACTGTGGAATCTTGGATGAGAATCTCCTGGCCTCAGCCAGAACACTGAAGATGGGTCGTGGATGGGTCCTCCAGCATGACAATGACCCAAAACATACGGCCAAGGCAACAAAGGAGTGGCTCAAGAAGAAGCACATTAAGATCCTGGCGTGGCCTAGCCAGTCTCCAGACCTTAATCCCATAGAAAATCTGTGGAGGGAGCTGAAACTTCGAGTTGCTAAGCGACAGCCTCGAAACCTTCCAGATTTGGAGAGAGGAGTGGACCAAAATCCCTCCTGAGATGTGCGCAAACCTGGTAACCAACTACAAGAAACGTCTGACCTCTGTACTTGCCAACAAGGGTTTCTCCACCAAGTACTAAGTCACGTTTTGCTTGAGGATCAAATACTTATTTCACTCAATCAAACACAAATTAATTTATAACCTTTATTTAATGTTTTTTTCTGGATTTTTTGTTGATATTCTGTCTCTCTCTGTTAAAATAAACCTACTATAAAAATTATGGACTGTGTGTGTATATGTATATATATGTGTGTGTGTGTGTGTGTGTGTGTGTATATATATATAGATATATATATACACACATATATATACACACACACGACCCATGGGAGCTTTTCCTCCTGATGGCAGGAGCCACAGACAAACTTAAATTCTCTATTGGAAATAAATAACCTTTCA